>NW_027638186.1:0-87285 GCF_951216825.1 Electrona antarctica
AGTGAGGACACAGTGAGGACACAGTGAGGACACAGCCTGTCCTCTCTGGACAGCCAGGTTTGTCTATATCGGCCTTTCTCGTCGGCCAGGCTGTGCTCGCTGAGTCCAGTGTATTGTCAGTACAGTGTATTGTCTCCCTGAGTCCAGTGTATTGTCTATTTAGGGCCAGATAGCAATTAAGTTTACTTTGGGTTATTGTTGTTTCAAGCCAATAGTTTTCGTATTTTTGTTTCTGTTGATTAATAATTTGGTTGGGTCGGATTTGTTGTGGAATGATGTCGCTGTCCTGAGGCTGGTTATTGTTGGCTGATGGTTTGTTAAGCGTCAGGACCAGCTGACTGAGACTCTTCTCTATGTTCATCTCTTGACTTTTGAGGGCTTTATAATGATAAGATTTGGGGTCACTCAGTTTTAGGTGTTTCCAAAATTTTACGGGTCTTTTTTCAATGTTAATAATTAGATGGTATTGACCTAATTCTTCTCTGCATGCATTGTTAGGAGTCTTCCTCTGGACCCGGAGGATTCTCTTACAAAACTCAATAATTTTTTGTGAGTGGACCCCAAACTTCACTGCCATATAGTGCAATAGGTTCAATCACTGATTGGAATATTTTGAGCCAGGTCCTAATTGGGATGTCAACATGTATTGACTTTTTGATGGCATAGAAAGCTCTCCTTGCTTTCTCTTTCAGTTCATTAATAGCCAAGTTAAACTTTCCAGTGGAACTGATCTTCAGCCCTAGGTATGTATAATTATTTGTTTGTTGGATTTTTGATGTTCCTAGGGTGAAGTTGTACTTTCGACTCGTGGACCTTTTTTGTAATATTACTACTTTGGTTTTGTCAGGGTTAATTGTCAGGGCCCAGGACTGACAAAATGTTTCAAGCAGAGCCAGGTTCTGCTGTAGACCCTGTTCTGTTGGTGACAGCAGAACCAGGTCATCTGCATAGAGGAGGAATCTGATTTCAGAGTCATGTAGAATGACACCAGGAGCAGTAGACTGTTCTAATAATTTGGCCAATTCATTAACATAAATGTTAAAGAGGGTTGGAGAGATTGGGTTGCCCTGGGTCACTCCACGCCCTTGAGTGAAGTATGTTGTTTGTTTGTTTCCAATTTTTATTGCACATTTAGTGTTTGTATACATCAATTTAATTATTTTCCCCCCCACACCACTTTCTAATAATTTATAAAATAATCCCTCATGCCAGATTGAATCAAATGCCTTTTTAAAATCAACAAAGCAGGCATACATTTTCTTATTGTTTTGGTTTACCTGTTTATCAATTAAGGTGTGGAGGGTGAAAATATGGTCTGATGTCCTGCAATTTGGCAAGAATGCAATTTGTGCTTTACTTAAGACATTGTGCTTCATAAGGAAGTTGATGAGTCTTGTGTTCAAAATACTGCAAAATACCTTCCCCAAATTACTGTTCACACAAATGCCTCTGTAGTTGTTAGGGTCGAATGTATCTCCACTCTTGAAAATGGGCGTGATGAGTCCTTTGTTCCACATGTCAGGGAAGTGTCCCACACTCAGAATCAAGTTGAACAATTTTACTATGGCCAATCTCAATTTGGTGTCTGTGTTTTTTAGCATTTCATTTAGTATTCTATCAGCTCCACAGGCCTTTTTTGGCTGCAGAGTCTGAAGCTTTTAATTCAATTATTTTTCAGTAATTTGGTAGTCTAATGGGTTTTGATATTGTTTAATTGCTGATTCTAATGCAAGCATTTTTTCACATGTTTTTCTTTGTTCTGGGTTCATTGTTATTTTATTATATAATTCGTTGAAATGGTTCTTCCATACCTGGAAGATCGGTATCTCGTTGTCGTGTTTTTTATGTAATGCTTTCCAAACACTCACACACGCGCACACAGACACACGCGCACACACACATGCGCACGCACACAGACACACACACACACGCGCACACACACACACACACACACACACACACACACACACACACACACACACACACACACACACAGTGACTGACTTGATTTTGCGCAGCTTGGACAGGTCGGGGTTGATGCTGGTGAACTTCTGGGCCAGCTTCCACACGGTGACCATGAAGAAGAAGACGTTGAGGACGATGATGAGGCACACAGGGCCGTAGAAGCTCCAGATGAAGCCGTGCTCCAGAGACAGCCAGCAGCTGACCGGGAGGAGGGAGAGAGAGACCGCAACACGTTAGTGACCACAAGGAGGGAGAGAGAGACCGCAACACGTTAGTGACCGCAAGGAGGGAGAGAGAGACCACAACACGTTAGTGACCGGGAGGAGGGAGAGAGAGACCGCAACACGTTAGTGACCGCAAGGAGGGAGAGAGAGACCGCAACACGTTAGTGACCACAAGGAGAGAGAGAGAGACCGCAACACGTTAGTGACCGCAAGGAGGGAGAGAGAGACCGCAACACGTTAGTGACCGCAAGGAGGGAGAGAGAGACCGCAACACGTTAGTGACCACAAGGAGGGAGAGAGAGACCGCAACACGTTAGTGACCGCAAGGAGGGAGAGAGAGACCGCAACACGTTAGTGACCGCAAGGAGGGAGAGAGAGACCGCAACACGTTAGTGACCACAAGGAGGGAGAGAGAGACCGCAACACGTTAGTGACCACAAGGAGAGAGAGAGAGACCGCAACACGTTAGTGACCACAAGGAGGGAGAGAGAGACCGCAACACGTTAGTGACCACAAGGAGAGAGAGAGAGACCGCAACACGTTAGTGACCACAAGGAGGGAGAGAGAGACCGCAACACGTTAGTGACCACAAGGAGAGAGAGAGAGACCGCAACACGTTAGTGACCACAAGGAGGGAGAGAGAGACCGCAACACGTTAGTGACCACAAGGAGAGAGAGAGAGACCGCAACACGTTAGTGACCACAAGGAGGGAGAGAGAGACCGCAACACGTTAGTGACCACAAGGAGAGAGAGAGAGACCGCAACACGTTAGTGACCACAAGGAGGGAGAGAGAGACCGCAACACGTTAGTGACCACAAGGAGGAGAGAGAGACCGCAACACGTTAGTGACCACAAGGAGGGAGAGAGAGACCACAACACGTTAGTGACCACAAGGAGGGAGAGAGAGACCGCAACACGTTAGTGACCACAAGGAGGGAGAGAGAGACCACAACACGTTAGTGACCACAAGGAGAGAGAGAGAGACCGCAACACGTTAGTGACCACAAGGAGGGAGAGAGAGACCACAACACGTTAGTGACCACAAGGAGGGAGAGAGAGACCACAACACGTTAGTGACCGCAAGGAGGGAGAGAGAGACCGCAACACGTTAGTGACCACAAGGAGAGAGAGAGAGACCACAACACGTTAGTGACCACAAGGAGGGAGAGAGAGACCGCAACACGTTAGTGACCACAAGGAGGGAGAGAGAGACCACAACACGTTAGTGACCGCAAGGAGGGAGAGAGAGACCGCAACACGTTAGTGACCACAAGGAGGGAGAGAGAGACCGCAACACGTTAGTGACCGCAAGGAGGGAGAGAGAGACCAGAACACGTTAGTGACCGCAAGGAGGGAGAGAGAGACCGCAACACGTTAGTGACCACAAGGAGGGAGAGAGAGACCACAACACGTTAGTGACCACAAGGAGGGAGAGAGAGACCGCAACACGTTAGTGACCACAAGGAGGGAGAGAGAGACCGCAACACGTTAGTGACCGCAAGGAGGGAGAGAGAGACCGCAACACGTTAGTGACCACAAGGAGGGAGAGAGAGACCACAACACGTTAGTGACCGCAAGGAGGGAGAGAGAGACCGCAACACGTTAGTGACCGCAAGGAGGGAGAGAGAGACCACAACACGTTAGTGACCACAAGGAGGGAGAGAGAGACCACAACACGTTAGTGACCACAAGGAGGGAGAGAGAGACCACAACACGTTAGTGACCACAAGGAGGGAGAGAGAGACCACAACACGTTAGTGACCGCAAGGAGGGAGAGAGAGACCGCAACACGTTAGTGACCACAAGGAGAGAGAGAGAGACCACAACACGTTAGTGACCACAAGGAGGGAGAGAGAGACCGCAACACGTTAGTGACCACAAGGAGGGAGAGAGAGACCACAACACGTTAGTGACCGCAAGGAGGGAGAGAGAGACCGCAACACGTTAGTGACCACAAGGAGGGAGAGAGAGACCGCAACACGTTAGTGACCGCAAGGAGGGAGAGAGAGACCAGAACACGTTAGTGACCGCAAGGAGGGAGAGAGAGACCGCAACACGTTAGTGACCACAAGGAGGGAGAGAGAGACCACAACACGTTAGTGACCACAAGGAGGGAGAGAGAGACCGCAACACGTTAGTGACCACAAGGAGGGAGAGAGAGACCGCAACACGTTAGTGACCGCAAGGAGGGAGAGAGAGACCGCAACACGTTAGTGACCACAAGGAGGGAGAGAGAGACCACAACACGTTAGTGACCACAAGGAGGGAGAGAGAGACCGCAACACGTTAGTGACCACAAGGAGGGAGAGAGAGACCAGAACACGTTAGTGACCACAAGGAGGGAGAGAGAGACCAGAACACGTTAGTGACCGCAAGGAGGGAGAGAGAGACCAGAACACGTTAGTGACCACAAGGAGGGAGAGAGAGACCAGAACACGTTAGTGACCACAAGGAGGGAGAGAGACCGCAACACGTTAGTGACCACAAGGAGGGAGAGAGAGACCACAACACGTTAGTGACCACAAGGAGGGAGAGAGAGACCGCAACACGTTAGTGACCACAAGGAGGGAGAGAGAGACCACAACACGTTAGTGACCACAAGGAGGGAGAGAGAGACCACAACACGTTAGTGACCACAAGGAGGGAGAGAGAGACCGCAACACGTTAGTGACCACAAGGAGGGAGAGAGAGACCCGCAACACGTTAGTGACCACAAGGAGGGAGAGAGAGACCGCAACACGTTAGTGACCACAAGGAGGGAGAGAGAGACCGCAACACGTTAGTGACCACAAGGAGGGAGAGAGAGACCGCAACACGTTAGTGACCACAAGGAGGGAGAGAGAGACCGCAACACGTTAGTGACCACAAGGAGGGAGAGAGAGACCGCAACACGTTAGTGACCGCAAGGAGGGAGAGAGAGACCGCAACACGTTAGTGACCACAAGGAGGGAGAGAGAGACCGCAACACGTTAGTGACCACAAGGAGGGAGAGAGAGACCGCAACACGTTAGTGACCGCAAGGAGGGAGAGAGAGACCGCAACACGTTAGTGACCACAAGGAGGGAGAGAGAGACCGCAACACGTTAGTGACCACAAGGAGGGAGAGAGAGACCGCAACACGTTAGTGACCACAAGGAGGGAGAGAGAGACCGCAACACGTTAGTGACCACAAGGAGGGAGAGAGACCGCAACACGTTAGTGACCGCAAGGAGAGAGAGACCGCAACACGTTAGTGACCACAAGGAGGGAGAGAGACCGCAACACGTTAGTGACCGCAAGGAGAGAGAGACCGCAACACGTTAGTGACCACAAGGAGGGAGAGAGAGACCGCAACACGTTAGTGACCACAAGGAGGGAGAGAGAGACCGCAACACGTTAGTGACCACAAGGAGGGAGAGAGAGACCGCAACACGTTAGTGACCACAAGGAGGGAGAGAGAGACCGCAACACGTTAGTGACCACAAGGAGGGAGAGAGAGACCGCAACACGTTAGTGACCACAAGGAGGGAGAGAGAGACCGCAACACGTTAGTGACCACAAGGAGGGAGAGAGAGACCGCAACACGTTAGTGACCACAAGGAGGGAGAGAGAGACCGCAACACGTTAGTGACCGCAAGGAGGGAGAGAGAGACCGCAACACGTTAGTGACCACAAGGAGGGAGAGAGAGACCACAACACGTTAGTGACCGCAAGGAGGGAGAGAGAGACCGCAACACGTTAGTGACCACAAGGAGGGAGAGAGAGACCGCAACACGTTAGTGACCACAAGGAGGGAGAGAGAGACCGCAACACGTTAGTGACCACAAGGAGGGAGAGAGAGACCGCAACACGTTAGTGACCACAAGGAGGGAGAGAGAGACCGCAACACGTTAGTGACCACAAGGAGGGAGAGAGAGACCGCAACACGTTAGTGACCGCAAGGAGGGAGAGAGAGACCGCAACACGTTAGTGACCACAAGGAGGGAGAGAGAGACCACAACACGTTAGTGACCGCAAGGAGGGAGAGAGAGACCGCAACACGTTAGTGACCACAAGGAGGGAGAGAGAGACCGCAACACGTTAGTGACCACAAGGAGGGAGAGAGAGACCGCAACACGTTAGTGACCACAAGGAGGGAGAGAGAGACCGCAACACGTTAGTGACCACAAGGAGGGAGAGAGACCACAACACGTTAGTGACCACAAGGAGGGAGAGAGAGACCGCAACACGTTAGTGACCACAAGGAGGGAGAGAGAGACCACAACACGTTAGTGACCACAAGGAGGGAGAGAGAGACCACAACACGTTAGTGACCACAAGGAGGGAGAGAGAGACCGCAACACGTTAGTGACCACAAGGAGGGAGAGAGACCGCAACACGTTAGTGACCACAAGGAGGGAGAGAGAGACCGCAACACGTTAGTGACCACAAGGAGGGAGAGAGAGACCGCAACACGTTAGTGACCACAAGGAGGGAGAGAGAGACCGCAACACGTTAGTGACCACAAGGAGGGAGAGAGAGACCGCAACACGTTAGTGACCACAAGGAGGGAGAGAGAGACCACAACACGTTAGTGACCACAAGGAGGGAGAGAGAGACCGCAACACGTTAGTGACCACAAGGAGGGAGAGAGAGACCGCAACACGTTAGTGACCACAAGGAGGGAGAGAGAGACCGCAACACGTTAGTGACCACAAGGAGGGAGAGACCACAACACGTTAGTGACCGCAAGGAGGGAGAGAGAGACCGCAACACGTTAGTGACCACAAGGAGGGAGAGAGAGACCGCAACACGTTAGTGACCACAAGGAGGGAGAGAGACCACAACACGTTAGTGACCACAAGGAGGGAGAGAGAGACCGCAACACGTTAGTGACCACAAGGAGGGAGAGAGAGACCGCAACACGTTAGTGACCGCAAGGAGGGAGAGAGAGACCGCAACACGTTAGTGACCACAAGGAGGGAGAGAGAGACCGCAACACGTTAGTGACCACAAGGAGGGAGAGAGAGACCGCAACACGTTAGTGACCACAAGGAGGGAGAGAGAGACCACAACACGTTAGTGACCACAAGGAGGGAGAGAGAGACCACAACACGTTAGTGACCACAAGGAGGGAGAGAGAGACCGCAACACGTTAGTGACCACAAGGAGGGAGAGAGAGACCGCAACACGTTAGTGACCGCAAGGAGAGAGAGAGACCGCAACACGTTAGTGACCACAAGGAGAGAGAGAGACCACAACACGTTAGTGACCGCAAGGAGGGAGAGAGAGACCGCAACACGTTAGTGACCACAAGGAGAGAGAGAGAGACCAGAACACGTTAGTGACCACAAGGAGGGAGAGAGAGACCGCAACACGTTAGTGACCACAAGGAGGGAGAGAGAGACCGCAACACGTTAGTGACCGCAAGGAGGGAGAGAGAGACCGCAACACGTTAGTGACCGCAAGGAGGGAGAGAGAGACCGCAACACGTTAGTGACCACAAGGAGGGAGAGAGAGACCACAACACGTTAGTGACCACAAGGAGGGAGAGAGAGACCGCAACACGTTAGTGACCACAAGGAGGGAGAGAGAGACCGCAACACGTTAGTGACCGCAAGGAGGGAGAGAGAGACCGCAACACGTTAGTGACCACAAGGAGGGAGAGAGAGACCGCAACACGTTAGTGACCACAAGGAGGGAGAGAGAGACCGCAACACGTTAGTGACCACAAGGAGGGAGAGAGAGACCACAACACGTTAGTGACCACAAGGAGGGAGAGAGAGACCGCAACACGTTAGTGACCACAAGGAGGGAGAGAGAGACCGCAACACGTTAGTGACCGCAAGGAGAGAGAGAGACCGCAACACGTTAGTGACCACAAGGAGAGAGAGAGACCACAACACGTTAGTGACCGCAAGGAGGGAGAGAGAGACCGCAACACGTTAGTGACCACAAGGAGAGAGAGAGAGACCAGAACACGTTAGTGACCACAAGGAGGGAGAGAGAGACCGCAACACGTTAGTGACCACAAGGAGGGAGAGAGAGACCGCAACACGTTAGTGACCACAAGGAGAGAGAGAGAGACCAGAACACGTTAGTGACCACAAGGAGGGAGAGAGAGACCGCAACACGTTAGTGACCACAAGGAGGGAGAGAGAGACCGCAACACGTTAGTGACCACAAGGAGAGAGAGAGAGACCAGAACACGTTAGTGACCACAAGGAGGGAGAGAGAGACCGCAACACGTTAGTGACCACAAGGAGGGAGAGAGAGACCGCAACACGTTAGTGACCGCAAGGAGGGAGAGAGAGACCACAACACGTTAGTGACCACAAGGAGGGAGAGAGAGACCGCAACACGTTAGTGACCACAAGGAGGGAGAGAGAGACCAGAACACGTTAGTGACCACAAGGAGAGAGAGAGAGACCAGAACACGTTAGTGACCACAAGGAGAGAGAGAGAGACCAGAACACGTTAGTGACCACAAGGAGGGAGAGAGAGACCACAACACGTTAGTGACCGCAAGGAGAGAGAGAGAGACCAGAACACGTTAGTGACCACAAGGAGAGAGAGAGAGACCAGAACACGTTAGTGACCACAAGGAGAGAGAGAGACCACAACACGTTAGTGACCACAAGGAGGGAGAGAGACCGCAACACGTTAGTGACCACAAGGAGGGAGAGAGACCGCAACACGTTAGTGACCACAAGGAGGGAGAGAGACCGCAACACGTTAGTGACCACAAGGAGGGAGAGAGAGACCGCAACACGTTAGTGACCACAAGGAGGGAGAGAGAGACCACAACACGTTAGTGACCACAAGGAGGGAGAGAGACCACAACACGTTAGTGACCACAAGGAGGGAGAGAGAGACCGCAACACGTTAGTGACCGCAAGGAGGGAGAGAGAGACCGCAACACGTTAGTGACCACAAGGAGGGAGAGAGAGACCGCAACACGTTAGTGACCACAAGGAGGGAGAGAGAGACCAGAACACGTTAGTGACCGCAAGGAGGGAGAGAGAGACCACAACACGTTAGTGACCACAAGGAGGGAGAGAGAGACCGCAACACGTTAGTGACCACAAGGAGGGAGAGAGAGACCGCAACACGTTAGTGACCACAAGGAGGGAGAGAGAGACCACAACACGTTAGTGACCACAAGGAGGGAGAGAGAGACCAGAACACGTTAGTGACCGCAAGGAGGGAGAGAGAGACCACAACACGTTAGTGACCACAAGGAGGGAGAGAGAGACCGCAACACGTTAGTGACCACAAGGAGGGAGAGAGAGACCGCAACACGTTAGTGACCACAAGGAGGGAGAGAGAGACCACAACACGTTAGTGACCACAAGGAGGGAGAGAGAGACCGCAACACGTTAGTGACCACAAGGAGGGAGAGAGAGACCGCAACACGTTAGTGACCACAAGGAGGGAGAGAGAGACCAGAACACGTTAGTGACCGCAAGGAGGGAGAGAGACCACAACACGTTAGTGACCGCAAGGAGAGAGAGACCACAACACGTTAGTGACCACAAGGATGGAGAGACCGCAACACGTTAGTGACCGCAAGGAGGGAGAGAGACCACAACACGTTAGTGACCACAAGGAGGGAGAGAGAGGCCACAACACGTTAGTGACCGCAAGGAGGGAGAGAGAGACCACAACACGTTAGTGACCACAAGGAGGGAGAGAGACCACAACACGTTAGTGACCGCAAGGAGAGAGAGAGACCGCAACACGTTAGTGACCACAAGGAGGGAGAGAGACCACAACACGTTAGTGACCGCAAGGAGAGAGAGAGAGACCGCAACACGTTAGTGACCACAAGGAGAGAGAGAGACCACAACACGTTAGTGACCACAAGGAGAGAGAGAGAGACCACAACACGTTAGTGACCACAAGGAGAGAGAGAGACCGCAACACGTTAGTGACCGCAAGGAGAGAGAGAGACCACAACACGTTAGTGACCACAAGGAGGGAGAGAGAGACCACAACACGTTAGTGACCGCAAGGAGGGAGAGAGACCACAACACGTTAGTGACCACAAGGAGGGAGAGAGACCACAACACGTTAGTGACCACAAGGAGAGAGAGAGACCGCAACACGTTAGTGACCACAAGGAGGGAGAGAGAGACCACAACACGTTAGTGACCACAAGGAGGGAGAGAGAGACCGCAACACGTTAGTGACCACAAGGAGGGAGAGAGACCACAACACGTTAGTGACCACAAGGAGGGAGAGAGAGACCGCAACACGTTAGTGACCACAAGGAGAGAGAGAGAGACCAGAACACGTTAGTGACCACAAGGAGGGAGAGAGAGACCGCAACACGTTAGTGACCACAAGGAGGGAGAGAGAGACCGCAACACGTTAGTGACCACAAGGAGAGAGAGAGAGACCAGAACACGTTAGTGACCACAAGGAGGGAGAGAGAGACCGCAACACGTTAGTGACCACAAGGAGGGAGAGAGAGACCGCAACACGTTAGTGACCACAAGGAGAGAGAGAGAGACCAGAACACGTTAGTGACCACAAGGAGGGAGAGAGAGACCGCAACACGTTAGTGACCACAAGGAGGGAGAGAGAGACCGCAACACGTTAGTGACCGCAAGGAGGGAGAGAGAGACCACAACACGTTAGTGACCACAAGGAGGGAGAGAGAGACCGCAACACGTTAGTGACCACAAGGAGGGAGAGAGAGACCAGAACACGTTAGTGACCACAAGGAGAGAGAGAGAGACCAGAACACGTTAGTGACCACAAGGAGAGAGAGAGAGACCAGAACACGTTAGTGACCACAAGGAGGGAGAGAGAGACCACAACACGTTAGTGACCGCAAGGAGAGAGAGAGAGACCAGAACACGTTAGTGACCACAAGGAGAGAGAGAGAGACCAGAACACGTTAGTGACCACAAGGAGAGAGAGAGACCACAACACGTTAGTGACCACAAGGAGGGAGAGAGACCGCAACACGTTAGTGACCACAAGGAGGGAGAGAGACCGCAACACGTTAGTGACCACAAGGAGGGAGAGAGACCGCAACACGTTAGTGACCACAAGGAGGGAGAGAGAGACCGCAACACGTTAGTGACCACAAGGAGGGAGAGAGAGACCACAACACGTTAGTGACCACAAGGAGGGAGAGAGACCACAACACGTTAGTGACCACAAGGAGGGAGAGAGAGACCGCAACACGTTAGTGACCGCAAGGAGGGAGAGAGAGACCGCAACACGTTAGTGACCACAAGGAGGGAGAGAGAGACCGCAACACGTTAGTGACCACAAGGAGGGAGAGAGAGACCAGAACACGTTAGTGACCGCAAGGAGGGAGAGAGAGACCACAACACGTTAGTGACCACAAGGAGGGAGAGAGAGACCGCAACACGTTAGTGACCACAAGGAGGGAGAGAGAGACCGCAACACGTTAGTGACCACAAGGAGGGAGAGAGAGACCACAACACGTTAGTGACCACAAGGAGGGAGAGAGAGACCAGAACACGTTAGTGACCGCAAGGAGGGAGAGAGAGACCACAACACGTTAGTGACCACAAGGAGGGAGAGAGAGACCGCAACACGTTAGTGACCACAAGGAGGGAGAGAGAGACCGCAACACGTTAGTGACCACAAGGAGGGAGAGAGAGACCACAACACGTTAGTGACCACAAGGAGGGAGAGAGAGACCGCAACACGTTAGTGACCACAAGGAGGGAGAGAGAGACCGCAACACGTTAGTGACCACAAGGAGGGAGAGAGAGACCAGAACACGTTAGTGACCGCAAGGAGGGAGAGAGACCACAACACGTTAGTGACCGCAAGGAGAGAGAGACCACAACACGTTAGTGACCACAAGGATGGAGAGACCGCAACACGTTAGTGACCGCAAGGAGGGAGAGAGACCACAACACGTTAGTGACCACAAGGAGGGAGAGAGAGGCCACAACACGTTAGTGACCGCAAGGAGGGAGAGAGAGACCACAACACGTTAGTGACCACAAGGAGGGAGAGAGACCACAACACGTTAGTGACCGCAAGGAGAGAGAGAGACCGCAACACGTTAGTGACCACAAGGAGGGAGAGAGACCACAACACGTTAGTGACCGCAAGGAGAGAGAGAGAGACCGCAACACGTTAGTGACCACAAGGAGAGAGAGAGACCACAACACGTTAGTGACCACAAGGAGAGAGAGAGAGACCACAACACGTTAGTGACCACAAGGAGAGAGAGAGACCGCAACACGTTAGTGACCGCAAGGAGAGAGAGAGACCACAACACGTTAGTGACCGCAAGGAGGGAGAGAGACCACAACACGTTAGTGACCACAAGGAGAGAGAGAGACCACAACACGTTAGTGACCACAAGGAGGGAGAGAGAGACCACAACACGTTAGTGACCGCAAGGAGGGAGAGAGACCACAACACGTTAGTGACCACAAGGAGGGAGAGAGACCACAACACGTTAGTGACCACAAGGAGAGAGAGAGACCGCAACACGTTAGTGACCACAAGGAGGGAGAGAGAGACCACAACACGTTAGTGACCACAAGGAGGGAGAGAGAGACCGCAACACGTTAGTGACCACAAGGAGGGAGAGAGACCACAACACGTTAGTGACCACAAGGAGGGAGAGAGACCACAACACGTTAGTGACCGCAAGGAGGGAGAGAGAGACCGCAACGGGAACGATTCTACAAATGTCTTCTAAATCCTGACAGTTTTCTGAAAAACCCTCAATGTTTCTGTCAGTTGTTCTGAAACATCTTCATGTCAAGGACCCCCAAAAATATATGTATTTGGCCACCGACCCCCATCTGAAAATATGTTGTTCCAGGGACCCCCCAGAAGCAAAGATTAGAGTTAAAAACGTTTTCACGATTTTTGAGTGGTGCAACCACTCCAAGGAACCGTGTTCACCTATGTGTTCACCTAACTAACTATGTCACTATGAGCACGAGTACCAATGACTACCAAAAGTGGCGCTGTTGTGCCAGAAACAGAGAGAGAAAGATAGCGCTGCACTGCTGCCTGCTAATGAGAGACAGAGAGGGGGGGGGGAGTTGCACCACTCAGTTCACACGGGTGTAATTTAAAAAAAATAGCAGACCTACAAGCTTGTAGATCTGCTATTTTTCAATGGCTAAAGTATAACACAATGCTCTAAAACACCAAACGGGGTTCCCGCCCCAGAACGGGTTAAGGGGGGTTCTGTTGGGCTTGGTGTTCCTGTCATGAGAGATGACGTGATGTGAGGAAGACACTTCCTTCCACACAGAACACCAGGTGATGTTTGGCATCCAATCGATGCACAACAAACCACTCCATTAAGGACTGTGTAAATAAAAGATCAAGCAATCTATTATTCCGCGGCGCGTCCGGTCTAGCCGAGCGTCCGAAGAACACAATGATTGGCTGTGATGTTTTGGGGCTGCAGGTACATCGTGCGTTTGTATGTTCGCGTTCACATGAGGGGCAGACCGGCAGTGCGTTCACGTTCCCATGAGGGGCAGACCGGCAGTGCGTTCACGTTCCCATGAGGGGCAGACCGGCAGTGCGTTCACGTTCCCATGAGGGGCAGACCGGCAGTACAAACCGGCCTCTCCCTTTCCATGCTTTCTCAACACACAACCACACACACTTACTGTGTTTGGGTGCCATGCCCTGTAGGCCTGCTGACGGCAGAGACCACCACCACGGCCAGGGGCGTGCCGTAGCCCACGGCGTAGAGGTAGAGCGGGCGGATGGTGGTGTTGAACACCAGGACCACCATGCGGTACAGCTGGACCCCTTCCAGCAGCATCCAGCACAGAGAGCCCAGGAAGAAGTAGTGGAGCAGGGCCGCCACCAGCCTGCAGCCGCCCTGGAACACATGATTAGGGACTTGAACCTGACGTCGAAATTAAAAAAATGTCTTCTAAAAATTCTGACAGTTTACTGAAATACCTATGTTTCAATCTAAGGTGGTTCTCAATATTTCATGATTGTCAAGGACCCCAAAAATGATATGTAATATGCCTCCGCCCCCCCCCCCCCCCCCCCCCATCTGAAAATATGTTGTTCCAGGGACCTCCCTAGAAGCAAATATTTGAGTTAAAATCGTTCGCTCTGAAAGAATATTATATTCAAAGATTTGCGTCACATTTTCACGATTTCTCAAAAAATAGCAGATCTACAAGCTCGTAGCGCTCCCACTCGGTGGCGCGCTATGAGCTTTTCTTAACGTGAACGTTTCTTTATCTTGAAAACTGGCGGCCATCTTGGGTTTTCAGCTGGATAATGTACTTTTCTTAGAAAGTACATCCTGGACATCATTTGTGCCAAATCTGGTGCTTGTACCACCAAGTGAAGGATTATTACGGAATATGGACTTAATCTGCCCCACTTTATCGTTTAATTTCCATTGTATCATCATAATATTAAATAATTTAGATTTTCTAAATGCAGAATTGGATTCCTCATACTCAGAAACATATATTTCGATGTATAGGCCATCGAAATAGGATTGTATAGCTCAATATAGCTCAAACCCTGTTTAAAACCACCTCGACTGGCGGCCATCTTGAAAAAATTGTGTAAATTTTGTGAGAGAGAGTAGCTTCCGTAGCACTATGAGCACGGGTACCAAGAGAGAGTAGCTTCCGTAGCACTATGAGCACACGGGTACCAAGTGAACGATTCTCATGAAACATTGACTTAATACTTTCAGCGCCCTTGCCGTTGATTAATGGCAATTGCACTTTTATAGCACATTCGATCGATCGAGCCAAAATGCTACTTACGTTAGCCGGTTATCTAGCTATGTTGTTAGCACAGCACTGGGTCGCCCATCTTAGATTGTCGTCGCCATAATAATCCATTCTATCCGTTTCTTTCAATCGCCTGTATCTCCTATTCCTTGTCCCAGATGGCATTTTGGTCAAAACAGCGTTTCTTTGACAGCACAGAGCCGACGATGTGGAGCCCTCCAGAGGCCCCGGTTTGGAATCACATTCTAAACAAGGCCTGTCTCGGCTCCGTTGAGCGTCCTAGGATAATCTACTTCCGGTAGACTGGAACTGTGGCTTTTCAAAATAAGAGCTCGACTGGAAAAAATGCTGGCGTGAATTAGATCCTAATTTTTCAATAAATGCTAGCGCTGAAAGGGTTAATCTGCTGCACTAATGTACAAACCTCAGGTTTGGTCTTCTCGACGCCGGCGAGGAAGATGAGGTCTGCGATGAAGAGGCAGACGCAGAGGTGCAGGTGGATGGTGGTGCGCGTTCCCTGGATGGAGCGGCACAGCCAGAACGTGACGATGGACGCCGACAAACACAGCAGGGAGAGGACCAGTCCGAACCGCGTCAGGAACTCAAGCTCCATGGACGGCTGTATGGCGGCACAGAGAGAACACATGGACGGCTGCATGGCGGCCCAGAGAGAACACATGGACGGCTGTATGGCGGCACAGAGAGAACACATGGACGGCACAGAGAGAACACATGGACGGCTGTATGGCGGCACAGAGAGAACACATGGACGGCACAGAGAGAACACATGGACGGCTGTATGGCGGCACAGAGAGAACACATGGACGGCACAGAGAGAACACATGGACGGCTGCAAGGCGGCACAGAGAGAACACATGGACGGCTGTATGGCGGCACAGAGAGAACACATGGACGGCTGCATGGCGGCACAGAGAGAACACATGGACGGCACAGAGAGAACACATGGACGGCACAGAGAGAACACATGGACGGCTGCATGGCGGCACAGAGAGAACACATGGACGGCTGCATGGCGGCACAGAGAGAACACATGGACGGCTGTATGGCGGCACAGAGAGAACACATGGACGGCTGCATGGCGGCACAGAGAGAACACATGGACGGCTGCAAGGCGGCACAGAGAGAACACATGGACGGCTGCATGGAGGCACAGAGAGAACACATGGACGGCTGTATGGCGGCACAGAGAGAACACATGGACGGCTGCAAGGCGGCACAGAGAGAACACATGGACGGCACAGAGAGAACACATGGACGGCACAGAGAGAACACATGGACGGCACAGAGAGAACACATGGACGGCACAGAGAGAACACATGGACGGCACAGAGAGAACACATGGACGGCTGCAAGGCGGCCCAGAGAGAACACATGGACGGCTGCATGGCGGCACAGAGAGAACACATGGACGGCTGCAAGGCGGCACAGAGAGAACACATGGACGGCTGCATGGCGGCACAGAGAGAACACATGGACGGCTGCAAGGCGGCACAGAGAGAACACATGGACGGCTGCAAGGCGGCACAGAGAGAACACATGGACGGCTGCAAGGCGGCACAGAGAGAACACATGGACGGCTGCAAGGCGGCACAGAGAGAACACATGGACGGCTGCAAGGCGGCACAGAGAGAACACATGGACGGCTGTATGGCGGCACAGAGAGAACACATGGACGGCTGCAAGGCGGCACAGAGAGAACACATGGACGGCTGCAAGGCGGCACAGAGAGAACACATGGACGGCTGTATGGCGGCACAGAGAGAACACATGGACGGCTGTATGGCGGCACAGAGAGAACACATGGACGGCTGCATGGCGGCACAGAGAGAACACATGGACGGCTGCAAGGCGGCACAGAGAGAACACATGGACGGCTGCAAGGCGGCACAGAGAGAACACATGGACGGCTGTATGGCGGCACAGAGAGAACACATGGACGGCTGTATGGCGGCACAGAGAGAACACATGGACGGCTGCATGGCGGCACAGAGAGAACACATGGACGGCTGTATGGCGGCACAGAGAGAACACATGGACGGCTGTATGGCGGCACAGAGAGAACACATGGACGGCTGCATGGCGGCACAGAGAGAACACATGGACGGCTGCATGGCGGCACAGAGAGAACACATGGACGGCCCAGAGAGAACACATGGACGGCTGCATGGCGGCCCAGAGAGAACACATGGACGGCTGCAAGGCGGCACAGAGAGAACACATGGACGGCTGCAAGGCGGCCCAGAGAGAACACATGGACGGCTGTATGGCGGCACAGAGAGAACACATGGACGGCTGCATGACGGCACAGAGAGAACACATGGACGGCTGCAAGGCGGCACAGAGAGAACACATGGACGGCTGCATGGCGGCACAGAGAGAACACATGGACGGCTGCATGACGGCACAGAGAGAACACATGGACGGCTGCATGGCGGCACAGAGAGAACACATGGACGGCTGCATGGCGGCACAGAGAGAACACATGGACGGCTGCATGGCGGCACAGAGAGAACACATGGACGGCTGCAAGGCGGCACAGAGAGAACACATGGACGGCTGCAAGGCGGCCCAGAGAGAACACATGGACGGCTGTATGGCGGCCCAGAGAGAACACATGGACGGCTGCATGGCGGCCCAGAGAGAACACATGGACGGCTGCATGGCGGCACAGAGAGAACACATGGACGGCTGCATGGCGGCACAGAGAGAACACATGGACGGCTGCATGGCGGCACAGAGAGAACACATGGACGGCTGTATGGCGGCCCAGAGAGAACACATGGACGGCTGCATGGCGGCACAGAGAGAACACATGGACGGCTGTATGGCGGCACAGAGAGAACACATGGACGGCTGTATGGCGGCACAGAGAGAACACATGGACGGCTGCATGGCGGCACAGAGAGAACACATGGACGGCTGTATGGCGGCCCAGAGAGAACACATGGACGGCTGCAAGGCGGCCCAGAGAGAACACATGGACGGTTGTCTCTTGAATCGTTTATTTAGTTTTAGTCTAATTTTAGTCGCCTGGAATGTTTTAGTGTCAGTCTAGTTTTAGTCGAGTAAATATCATAAGATTTTAGTCGACTAAATCTACAGTTGATGTAGTCGACTAAAAGGTATTTTGGCGGGCCTTGATGCCGTCGCAATGACGGCAATGTTTTTACACTTGCTGAAAATAGCCGATCTAAAAGCTCACAACGCATCGCGCTGCGACCAGGGCCAAATTGGCTCTCAGGGGCCCTTCTGGGAAAATGTAAAGCCCTGTAATGGGTTTGAGGCCCTGAAAAAAACTCCTGGGGATCTTCATTGGCCATTGATTTTGTTAAATTTAGGTAAAAATCTTTATAAAAACACAAAAAACCTCGAAAGTTCTGCGCGCACGCGCGCTAGGGGGCCCCCAAAAGATTTACCGGCCCAGGGGCCCTTGTGGGGTTATCCGTCCCTGGCTGCAACGCGTTGCAACCATGCAACCAAGTGTAAAACCAACGCGTAGCGTTGCGTAGCGAAGCGTAGCGAGCCTGTCCTCACCTCCAGTGGGTAGAGTGCCATCAGCACAGCGAAGCTGCTCAGATGGTGACAGAGACACACGGTGTGTGTGGCGTTGGAGCGCGCAGACAGCCGGCTGCAGCCGTCCGTGGCCCAGGACCCTCCGCTCGCGTTCTTCCAGTACGCACAGATGAAACGCGCCTCAGGACCCTCCCTCTCCTAGAACACCAAGTGGTGGAAAGGAAACACGTTTAGACCTGAGGACGATTCTACCAAATATCTTCTAAATCCTGACAGTTTCTGAAAAGGCCTATGTTTCTATGTGAGTCGTTCTCAAAGGCCTATGTTTCTATGTGAGTCGTTCTCAAAGCCCTATGTTTCTATGTGAGTCGTTCTCAAAGCCCTATGTTTCTATGTGAGTCGTTCTCAAAGCCCTATGTTTCTATGTGAGTTGTTAGGGTTGCACCCCCCCAGAAGCAAATATTTGAGTTAAAAACGTTCGCTCTGAAAGAATATATATTCAAAGATTTGTGCCGCGCTATGAGCTTGTAGGTCTGCTATTTTTGGTCACTGGCATGTGTTTTCAAATGGGGGGTCCGTGGCTTAATAAATGTTGATTTGGGGGTCCTGGACACGAAACAGTTTGGGAACCCCTGCTGTATAGGGTGTAGAGATATTGTCCCACCTGCAGGTGTCTCAGCGTGAGGCCGACGGGCGTGTGCAGGTGTTCTGTGGAAGGGTTGGAGACCACGGCCGACACCACCTTAGAGAAGATCTGGATGTTCTCAGGATCCTCGCCGTCCCTCTGGTAGAGTCCTCCTCCTCCTCCTCCTCCTCCTCTGAGACTGTCAAAGGAGTGGTTAACGGATCTCTCCAGATTCTTGTAGCTCACCAACGCAGCGACAGTGAAACCTGCAGTGGAACGCGCGCACGCACGCACGCACACGCACACGCACACGCACACACACACACACACACACACGACTGCATGAGAAATGAGAAGGTCTTTGTTGATAAGAATGTAGCACTCGTTTTCATTAGCGGGACACTTCAGACCTTTTTGCAAAAAAAATAAATGTTAATGACGTTTGGAAGATTTAGAACACTTTCCTGGGTGTCTTTATGTGTGTGTAGTTTTATATATTTTAGATTTTAGCAGTGATAGACCAGTGTCTCTGATGTCATGGTCATACTGGGCTCACTTACTTACTTCCTGGACTACAATTCCCGTAATGCTTTGGTGCACTGCTCCTCCTTGTGGATAGGGGGAGGGGTTGTCTTACTGAGAAGGGTTGTCTTACTGCTCTCCTACATATACTTCTATTGGCTTCAGTCCAATGGAGGCTCTCCTACATATACTTCTATTGGCTTCAGTCCAATGGAGGCTCTCCTACATAGACTTCTATAGGCTTCAGTCCAATGGAGGCTCTCCTACATATACTTCTATTGGCTTCAGTCCAATGGAGGCTCTCCTACATAGACTTCTATTGGCTTCAGTCCAATGGAGGCTCTCCTACATATACTTCTATTGGCTTCAGTCCAATGGAGGCTCTCCTACATAGACTTCTATAGGCTTCAGTCCAATGGAGGCTCTCCTACATATACTTCTATTGGCTTCAGTCCAATGGAGGCTCTCCTACATAGACTTCTATTGGCTTCAGTCCAATGGAGGCTCTCCTACATAGACTTCTATTGGCTTCAGTCCAATGGAGGCTCTCCTACATAGACTTCTATTGGCTTCAGTCCAATGGAGGCTCTCCTACATAGACTTCTATTGGCTTCAGTCCAATGGAGGCTCTCCTACATAGACTTCTATTGGCTTCAGTCCAATGGAGGCTCTCCTACATAGACTTCTATTGGCTTCAGTCCAATGGAGGCTCTCCTACACAGACTTCTATTGGCTTCAGTCCAATGGAGGCTCTCCTACATAGACTTCTATTGGATTCAGTCCAATGGCGGCTCTCCTACATAGACTTCTATTGGCTTCAGTCCAATGGAGGCTCTCCTACATAGACTTCTATTGGCTTCAGTCCAATGGAGGCTCTCCTACATAGACTTCTATAGGCTTCAGTCCAATGGAGGCTCTCCTACATAGACTTCTATTGGCTTCAGTCCAATGGAGGCTCTCCTACATAGACTTCTATTGGCTTCAGTCCAATGGAGGCTCTCCTACATAGACTTCTATTGGCTTCAGTCCAATGGCGGCTCTCCTACATAGACTTCTATTGGCTTCAGTCCAATGGAGGCTCTCCTACATAGACTTCTATTGGCTTCAGTCCAATGGAGGCTCTCCTACATAGACTCCTATTGGCTTCAGTCCAATGGAGGCTCTCCTACATAGACTCCTATTGGCTTCAGTCCAATGGAGGCTCTCCTACATAGACTTCTATTGGCTTCAGTCCAATGGAGGCTCTCCTACATAGACTCCTATTGGCTTCAGTCCAATGGAGGCTCTCCTACATAGACTCCTATTGGCTTCAGTCCAATGGAGGCTCTCCTACATAGACTCCTATTGGCTTCAGTCCAATGGAGGCTCTCCTACATAGACTCCTATTGGCTTCAGTCCAATGGAGGCTCTCCTACATAGACTCCTATTGGCTTCAGTCCAATGGAGGCTCTCCTACATAGACTCCTATTGGCTTCAGTCCAATGGAGGCTCTCCTACATAGACTTCTATAGGCTTCAGTCCAATGGAGGCTCTCCTACATAGACTTCTATTGGCTTCAGTCCAATGGAGGCTCTCCTACATAGACTTCTATTGGCTTCAGTCCAATGGAGGCTCTCCTACATAGACTTCTATTGGCTTCAGTCCAATGGAGGCGCTCCTACATAGACTCCTATTGGCTTCAGTCCAATGGAGGCTCTCCTACATAGACTTCTATAGGCTTCAGTCCAATGGAGGCTCTCCTACATAGACTTCTATTGGCTTCAGTCCAATGGAGGCTCTCCTACATAGACTTCTATTGGCTTCAGTCCAATGGAGGCTCTCCTACATAGACTTCTATTGGCTTCAGTCCAATGGAGGCGCTCCTACATAGACTTCTATTGGCTTCAGTCCAATGGAGGCTCTCCTACATAGACTTCTATTGGCTTCAGTCCAATGGAGGCTCTCCTACATAGACTTCTATTGGCTTCAGTCCAATGGAGGCTCTCCTACATAGACTTCTATTGGCTTCAGTCCAATGGAGGCTCTCCTACATAGACTTCTATTGAGAATGGGGACAACCAACTGGGACAAGTCCTGGCCCGGAAGTATAGGCAGAAATGCACTGGACTCGGGGCAACAGCCCAGCTTTAATGATCTTAAATCCCTTTATTTTAAATTGTTTTGTAGTAATAGTAAACATTAAAGAGACTTTAGTTGACACTGTACAATACTTTAAAACAGTTGTCATGTTGCACACATGCTTAAAATAGCTCTTATTTGCGCCGCCCTCGTTGAAAACAATGTATTTCCAACTCCAGGTTGTCTCAGTTCAGGCTGCATGAACAGCGCTCGGTTTCTGCCCCCCCAATGCCCCCTCAATGTCGCAACTCTCCTCTGAGACTGCTCTGGGTTTCTGCCCCCTCAATGTCGCAACTATCCTCTGGGACGGCTCTGGGTTTCTGCCCCCTCAATGTTGCAACTCTCCTCTGAGACTGCTCTGGGTTTCTGCCCCCTCAATGTCGCAACTCTCCTCTGGCACGGCTCTGGGTTTCTGCCCCCTCAATGTCGCAACTCTCCTATTAGACGGCTCTGGGTTTCTGCCCCCTCAATGTCACAACTCTCCTCTGGGACGGCTCTGGGTTTCTGCCCCCTCAATGTCGCAACTATCCTCTGGGACGGCTCTGGGTTTCTGTCCCCTCAATGTCGCAACTCTCCTCTGAGACTGCTCTGGGTTTCTGCCCCCTCAATGTCGCAACTCTCCTCTGGGACGGCTCTGGGTTTCTGCCCCCTCAATGTCGCAACTCTCCTATTAGACGGCTCTGGGTTTCTGCCCCCTCAATGTCACAACTCTCCTCTGGGACGGCTCTGGGTTTCTGCCCCCTCAATGTCACAACTCTCCTCTGGGACGGCTCTGGGTTTCTGCCCCCTCAATGTCGCAACTCTCCTCTGGGACGGCTCTGGGTTTCTGCCCCCTCAATGTCGCAACTCTCCTCTGAGACTGCTCTGGGTTTCTGCCCCCTCAATGTCGCAACTCTCCTCTGGCACGGCTCTGGGTTTCTGCCCCCTCAATGTCGCAACTCTCCTATTAGACGGCTCTGGGTTTCTGCCCCCTCAATGTCACAACTCTCCTCTGGGACGGCTCTGGGTTTCTGCCCCCTCAATGTCGCAACTATCCTCTGGGACGGCTCTGGGTTTCTGTCCCCTCAATGTCGCAACTCTCCTCTGAGACTGCTCTGGGTTTCTGCCCCCTCAATGTCGCAACTCTCCTCTGGGACGGCTCTGGGTTTCTGCCCCCTCAATGTCGCAACTCTCCTATTAGACGGCTCTGGGTTTCTGCCCCCTCAATGTCACAACTCTCCTCTGGGACGGCTCTGGGTTTCTGCCCCCTCAATGTCACAACTCTCCTCTGGGACGGCTCTGGGTTTCTGCCCCCTCAATGTCGCAACTCTCCTCTGGGACGGCTCTGGGTTTCTGTCCCCTCAATGTCGCAACTCTCCTCTGAGACTGCTCTGGGTTTCTGCCCCCTCAATGTCGCAACTCTCCTCTGGGACGGCTCTGGGTTTCTGCCCCCTCAATGTCGCAACTCTCCTATTAGACGGCTCTGGGTTTCTGCCCCCTCAATGTCACAACTCTCCTCTGGGACGGCTCTGGGTTTCTGCCCCCTCAATGTCACAACTCTCCTCTGGGACGGCTCTGGGTTTCTGCCCCCTCAATGTCGCAACTCTCCTCTGGGACGGCTCTGGGTTTCTGCCCCCTCAATGTCGCAACTCTCCTATTAGACGGCTCTGGGTTTCTGCCCCCTCAATGTCGCAACTCTCCTATTAGACGGCTCTGGGTTTCTGCCCCCTCAATGTCGCAACTCTCCTCATAGACGGCTCTGGGTTTACCAACCTGGGTATGTTCCGTTACCGCTGGCCGTCTGCCAGTCAATGTCCAGAGCAGCGTTCTCATTGGTCAGACCGTAGATTGGCCCAGTGGGCGGAGTCACTCCCCTCCTCACAGCAAGCTTTGCCTCTATACGCAAAACAGAAAACCCACGTCAAAGTGTGTGTGTGTGCGTGTGCATGTGTGCATGTGTGCGTGTGTGCGTGTGTGTGTGTGCGCGCATGTGTGTGTCCTAGTGCATGGGTTCCCAAAGTGGGGTCCCTGGGGGTACTTAAGGGAGTTCCAGGGGGTCCCCAGCTAAATGATGCTTTGGAACCAAATGGAACCTTATGGGTCTGTAACTCTGAGCGTGTACAAATGGAACCAAATGGACCCGTTAGGGTCCATTTGGTTCCATTTGAGTTCAATTAGCATTGATTTTAAAAATATAATTTGGGAGTCCCAGAGATAGAATTGCCATTAAATGGGGGTCCGTATAGACTAATGCATGTCAAACTAACTGGGGGTCCTTGAAATGAAACGGGTTGAGAATCACTGCTAGAGCCGTAAAAATCATCTCTTATGGGGGTCCCTGGCATATCTCTTCAAATTGGGGTCTGCGGGGCTAATTAGAGTCAATTTGGGGGTCCTTGACATGAAAAGGTTTGTGGAACCACTGTCCTATAGTGTACCTGTGTGGTTGGTTTCTAGGTAGTGGGTGTGGTTGTCTCCTAGTCCTATAGTGTACCTGTGTGGTTGGTTTCTAGGTAGTGGGTGTGGTTGTCTCCTAGTCCTATAGTGTACCTGTGTGGTTGGTTTCTAGGTAGTGGGTGTGGTTGTCTCCTAGTCCTATAGTGTACCTGTGTGGTTGGTTTCTAGGTAGTGGGTGTGGTTGTCTCCTAGTCCTATAGTGTAACTGTCTGGTTGGTTTCTAGGTAGTGGGTGTGGTTGTCTCCTAGTCCTATAGTGTACCTGTGTGGTTGGTTTCTAGGTAGTGGGTGTGGTTGTCTCCTAGTCCTATAGTGTAACTGTCTGGTTGGTTTCTAGGTCGTGGGTGTGGTTGTCTCCTAGTCCTATAGTGTACCTGTGTGGTTGGTTTCTAGGTAGTGGGTGTGGTTGTCTCCTAGTCCTATAGTGTACCTGTGTGGTTGGTTTCTAGGTAGTGGGTGTGGTTGTCTCCTAGTCCTATAGTGTACAGGTTGGTTTCTAGGTAGTGGGTGTGGTTGTCTCCTAGTCCTATAGTGTACCTGTGTGGTTGGTTTCTAGGTAGTGGGTGTGGTTGTCTCCTAGTCCTATAGTGTACCTGTGTGGTTGGTTTCTAGGTAGTGGGTGTGGTTGTCTCCTAGTCCTATAGTGTACCTGTGTGGTTGGTTTCTAGGTAGTGGGTGTGGTTGTCTCCTAGTCCTATAGTGTACAGGTTGGTTTCTAGGTAGTGGGTGTGGTTGTCTCCTAGTCCTATAGTGTACCTGTGTGGTTGGTTTCTAGGTAGTGGGTGTGGTTGTCTCCTAGTCCTATAGTGTACAGGTTGGTTTCTAGGTAGTGGGTGTGGTTGTCTCCTAGTCCTATAGTGTACCTGTCTGGTTGGTTTCTAGGTAGTGGGTGTGGTTGTCTCCTAGTCCTATAGTGTACCTGTGTGGTTGGTTTCTAGGTAGTGGGTGTGGTTGTCTCCTAGTCCTATAGTGTACCTGTGTGGTTGGTTTCTAGGTAGTGGGTGTGGTTGTCTCCTAGTCCTATAGTGTACCTGTCTGGTTGGTTTCTAGGTAGTGGGTGTGGTTGTCTCCTAGTCCTATAGTGTACCTGTGTGGTTGGTTTCTAGGTAGTGGGTGTGGTTGTCTCCTAGTCCTATAGTGTACAGGTTGGTTTCTAGGTAGTGGGTGTGGTTGTCTCCTAGTCCTATAGTGTACCTGTGTGGTTGGTTTCTAGGTAGTGGGTGTGGTTGTCTCCTAGTCCTATAGTGTACCTGTGTGGTTGGTTTCTAGGTAGTGGGTGTGGTTGTCTCCTAGTCCTATAGTGTACCTGTGTGGTTGGTTTCTAGGTAGTGGGTGTGGTTGTCTCCTAGTCCTATAGTTTACCTGTGTGGTTGGTTACTAGGTAGTGGGTGTGGTTGTCTCCTAGTCCTATAGTGTACCTGTGTGGTTGGTTTCTAGGTAGTGGGTGTGGTTGTCTCCTAGTCCTATAGTGTACCTGTGTGGTTGGTTTCTAGGTAGTGGGTGTGGTTGTCTCCTAGTCCTATAGTGTACCTGTGTGGTTGGTTTCTAGGTAGTGGGTGTGGTTGTCTCCTAGTCCTATAGTGTACCTGTGTGGTTGGTTTCTAGGTAGTGGGTGTGGTTGTCTCCTAGTCCTATAGTGTACCTGTGTGGTTGGTTTCTAGGTAGTGGGTGTGGTTGTCTCCTAGTCCTATAGTGTACCTGTGTGGTTGGTTTCTAGGTAGTGGGTGTGGTTGTCTCCTAGTCCTATAGTGTACAGGTTGGTTTCTAGGTAGTGGGTGTGGTTGTCTCCTAGTCCTATAGTGTACAGGTTGGTTTCTAGGTAGTGGGTGTGGTTGTCTCCTAGTCCTATAGTGTACCTGTGTGGTTGGTTTCTAGGTAGTGGGTGTGGTTGTCTCCTAGTCCTATAGTGTAACTGTGTGGTTGGTTTCTAGATAGTGGGTGTGGTTGTCTCCTAGTCCTATAGTGTACCTGTGTGGTTGGTTTCTAGGTAGTGGGTGTGGTTGTCTCCTAGTCCTATAGTGTACCTGTGTGGTTTTTTTCTAGGTAGTGGGTGTGGTTGTCTCCTAGTCCTATAGTGTACCTGTGTGGTTGGTTTCTAGGTAGTGGGTGTGGTTGTCTCCTAGTCCTATATTGTACCTGTGTGGTTGGTTTCTAGGTAGTGGGTGTGGTTGTCTCCTAGTCCTATAGTGTACCTGTGTGGTTGGTTTCTAGGTAGTGGGTGTGGTTGTCTCCTAGTCCTATAGTGTACAGGTTGGTTTCTAGGTAGTGGGTGTGGTTGTCTCCTAGTCCTATAGTGTACCTGTCTGGTTGGTTTCTAGGTAGTGGGTGTGGTTGTCTCCTAGTCCTATAGTGTACCTGTGTGGTTGATTTCTAGGTAGTGGGTGTGGTTGTCTCCTAGTCCTATAGTGTACCTGTGTGGTTGGTTTCTAGGTAGTGGGTGTGGTTGTCTCCTAGTCCTATAGTGTACCTGTCTGGTTGGTTTCTAGGTAGTGGGTGTGGTTGTCTCCTAGTCCTATAGTGTACCTGTGTGGTTGGTTTCTAGGTAGTGGGTGTGGTTGTCTCCTAGTCCTATAGTGTACAGGTTGGTTTCTAGGTAGTGGGTGTGGTTGTCTCCTAGTCCTATAGTGTACCTGTGTGGTTGGTTTCTAGGTAGTGGGTGTGGTTGTCTCCTAGTCCTATAGTGTACCTGTGTGGTTGGTTTCTAGGTAGTGGGTGTGGTTGTCTCCTAGTCCTATAGTGTACCTGTGTGGTTGGTTTCTAGGTAGTGGGTGTGGTTGTCTCCTAGTCCTATAGTTTACCTGTGTGGTTGGTTACTAGGTAGTGGGTGTGGTTGTCTCCTAGTCCTATAGTGTACCTGTGTGGTTGGTTTCTAGGTAGTGGGTGTGGTTGTCTCCTAGTCCTATAGTGTACCTGTGTGGTTG
This sequence comes from Electrona antarctica, assembly GCF_951216825.1. Taxonomy (NCBI): domain Eukaryota; kingdom Metazoa; phylum Chordata; class Actinopteri; order Myctophiformes; family Myctophidae; genus Electrona; species Electrona antarctica. The sequence continues at coordinate 27,048 of NW_027638186.1, forward strand.
GTTTCTAGGTAGTGGGTGTGGTTGTCTCCTAGTCCTATAGTGTACCTGTGTGGTTGGTTTCTAGGTAGTGGGTGTGGTTGTCTCCTAGTCCTATAGTGTACCTGTGTGGTTGGTTTCTAGGTAGTGGGTGTGGTTGTCTCCTAGTCCTATAGTGTACCTGTGTGGTTGGTTTCTAGGTAGTGGGTGTGGTTGTCTCCTAGTCCTATAGTGTACCTGTGTGGTTGGTTTCTAGGTTGTGGGTGTGGTTGTCTCCTAGTCCTATAGTGTACCTGTGTGGTTGGTTTCTAGGTAGTGGGTGTGGTTGTCTCCTAGTCCTATAGTGTACCTGTGTGGTTGGTTTCTAGGTAGTGGGTGTGGTTGTCTCCTAGTCCTATAGTGTACCTGTGTGGTTGGTTTCTAGGTAGTGGGTGTGGTTGTCTCCTAGTCCTATAGTGTACCTGTGTGGTTGGTTTCTAGGTAGTGGGTGTGGTTGTCTCCTAGTCCTATAGTGTACCTGTGTGGTTGGTTTCTAGGTAGTGGGTGTGGTTGTCTCCTAGTCCTATAGTGTACAGGTTGGTTTCTAGGTAGTGGGTGTGGTTGTCTCCTAGTCCTATAGTGTACCTGTGTGGTTGGTTTCTAGGTAGTGGGTGTGGTTGTCTCCTAGTCCTATAGTGTAACTGTCTGGTTGGTTTCTAGGTAGTGGGTGTGGTTGTCTCCTAGTCCTATAGTGTACCTGTGTGGTTGGTTTCTAGGTAGTGGGTGTGGTTGTCTCCTAGTCCTATAGTGTACCTGTGTTGTTGGTTTCTAGGTAGTGGGTGTGGTTGTCTCCTAGTCCTATAGTGTAACTGTCTGGTTGGTTTCTAGGTAGTGGGTGTGGTTGTCTCCTAGTCCTATAGTGTACCTGTGTGGTTGGTTTCTAGGTAGTGGGTGTGGTTGTCTCCTAGTCCTATAGTGTACCTGTGTGGTTGGTTTCTAGGTAGTGGGTGTGGTTGTCTCCTAGTCCTATAGTGTACCTGTCTGGTTGGTTTCTAGGTAGTGGGTGTGGTTGTCTCCTAGTCCTATAGTGTACCTGTGTGGTTGGTTTCTAGGTAGTGGGTGTGGTTGTCTCCTAGTCCTATAGTGTACCTGTGTGGTTGGTTTCTAGGTAGTGGGTGTGGTTGTCTCCTAGTCCTATAGTGTACCTGTGTGGTTGGTTTCTAGGTAGTGGGTGTGGTTGTCTCCTAGTCCTATAGTGTACCTGTCTGGTTGGTTTCTAGGTCGTGGGTGTGGTTGTCTCCTAGTTCTATAGTGTACAGGTTGGTTTCTAGGTAGTGGGTGTGGTTGTCTCCTAGTCCTATAGTGTACCTGTGTGGTTGGTTTCTAGGTAGTGGGTGTGGTTGTCTCCTAGTCCTATAGTTTACCTGTGTGGTTGGTTTCTAGGTAGTGGGTGTGGTTGTCTCCTAGTCCTATAGTTTACCTGTGTGGTTGGTTTCTAGGTAGTGGGTGTGGTTGTCTCCTAGTCCTATAGTGTACCTGTGTGGTTGGTTTCTAGGTAGTGGGTGTGGTTGTCTCCTAGTCCTATAGTTTACCTGTGTGGTTGGTTTCTAGGTAGTGGGTGTGGTTGTCTCCTAGTCCTATAGTTTACCTGTGTGGTTGGTTTCTAGGTCGTGGGTGTGGTTGTCTCCTAGTCCTATAGTGTACCTGTGTGGTTGGTTTCTAGGTAGTGGGTGTGGTTGTCTCCTAGTCCTATAGTGTACCTGTGTGATTGGTTTCTAGGTCGTGGGTGTGGTTGTCTCCTAGTCCTATAGTGTACCTGTCTGGTTGGTTTCTAGGTAGTGGGTGTGGTTGTCTCCTAGTCCTATAGTGTACCTGTGTGGTTGGTTTCTAGGTCGTGGGTGTGGTTGTCTCCTAGTCCTATAGTGTACCTGTCTGGTTGGTTTCTAGGTAGTGGGTGTGGTTGTCTCCTAGTCCTATAGTGTACCTGTGTGGTTGGTTTCTAGGTCGTGGGTGTGGTTGTCTCCTAGTCCTATAGTGTACCTGTCTGGTTGGTTTCTAGGTCGTGGGTGTGGTTGTCTCCTAGTCCTATAGTGTACCTGTGTGGTTGGTTTCTAGGTCGTGGGTGTGGTTGTCTCCTAGTCCTATAGTGTACCTGTCTGGTTGGTTTCTAGGTAGTGGGTGTGGTTGTCTCCTAGTCCTATAGTGTACCTGTGTGGTTGGTTTCTAGGTAGTGGGTGTGGTTGTCTCCTAGTCCTATAGTGTACCTGTGTGGTTGGTTTCTAGGTAGTGGGTGTGGTTGTCTCCTAGTCCTATAGTGTACCTGTGTGGTTGGTTTCTAGGTAGTGGGTGTGGTTGTCTCCTAGTCCTATAGTGTACCTGTCTGGTTGGTTTCTAGGTCGTGGGTGTGGTTGTCTCCTAGTCCTATAGTGTACAGGTTGGTTTCTAGGTAGTGGGTGTGGTTGTCTCCTAGTCCTATAGTGTACCTGTGTGGTTGGTTTCTAGGTAGTGGGTGTGGTTGTCTCCTAGTCCTATAGTTTACCTGTGTGGTTGGTTTCTAGGTAGTGGGTGTGGTTGTCTCCTAGTCCTATAGTGTACCTGTGTGGTTGGTTTCTAGGTAGTGGGTGTGGTTGTCTCCTAGTCCTATAGTGTACCTGTGTGGTTGGTTTCTAGGTAGTGGGTGTGGTTGTCTCCTAGTCCTATAGTGTACCTGTGTGGTTGGTTTCTAGGTCGTGGGTGTGGTTGTCTCCTAGTCCTATAGTGTACCTGTCTGGTTGGTTTCTAGGTAGTGGGTGTGGTTGTCTCCTAGTCCTATAGTGTACCTGTGTGGTTGGTTTCTAGGTCGTGGGTGTGGTTGTCTCCTAGTCCTATAGTGTACCTGTCTGGTTGGTTTCTAGGTAGTGGGTGTGGTTGTCTCCTAGTCCTATAGTGTACCTGTGTGGTTGGTTTCTAGGTCGTGGGTGTGGTTGTCTCCTAGTCCTATAGTGTACCTGTCTGGTTGGTTTCTAGGTCGTGGGTGTGGTTGTCTCCTAGTCCTATAGTGTACCTGTGTGGTTGGTTTCTAGGTCGTGGGTGTGGTTGTCTCCTAGTCCTATAGTGTACCTGTCTGGTTGGTTTCTAGGTCGTGGGTGTGGTTGTCTCCTAGTCCTATAGTGTACCTGTGTGGTTGGTTTCTAGGTAGTGGGTGTGGTTGTCTCCTAGTCCTATAGTGTACCTGTGTGGTTGGTTTCTAGGTAGTGGGTGTGGTTTTCTCCTAGTCCTATAGTGTACCTGTGTGGTTGGTTTCTAGGTAGTGGGTGTGGTTGTCTCCTAGTCCTATAGTGTACAGGTTGGTTTCTAGGTAGTGGGTGTGGTTGTCTCCTAGTCCTATAGTGTACCTGTGTGGTTGGTTTCTAGGTAGTGGGTGTGGTTGTCTCCTAGTCCTATAGTGTACCTGTGTGGTTGGTTTCTAGGTAGTGGGTGTGGTTGTCTCCTAGTCCTATAGTGTACCTGTGTGGTTGGTTTCTAGGTAGTGGGTGTGGTTGTCTCCTAGTCCTATAGTGTACCTGTCTGGTTGGTTTCTAGGTCGTGGGTGTGGTTGTCTCCTAGTCCTATAGTGTACCTGTGTGGTTGGTTTCTAGGTAGTGGGTGTGGTTGTCTCCTAGTCCTATAGTGTACCTGTGTGGTTGGTTTCTAGGTAGTGGGTGTGGTTTTCTCCTAGTCCTATAGTGTACCTGTGTGGTTGGTTTCTAGGTAGTGGGTGTGGTTGTCTCCTAGTCCTATAGTGTACAGGTTGGTTTCTAGGTAGTGGGTGTGGTTGTCTCCTAGTCCTATAGTGTACCTGTGTGGTTGGTTTCTAGGTCGTGGGTGTGGTTGTCTCCTAGTCCTATAGTGTACCTGTGTGGTTGGTTTCTAGGTCGTGGGTGTGGTTGTCTCCTAGTCCTATAGTGTACCTGTGTGGTTGGTTTCTAGGTAGTGGGTGTGGTTGTCTCCTAGTCCTATAGTGTACCTGTCTGGTTGGTTTCTAGGTCGTGGGTGTGGTTTTCTCCGGTCGTCTCCAGCTGGGATCCAATCAGCCTCATGGCGTCCTCCACGACCACAAGCAGCCCGGTCACCTTGGCAACGCTGTCCAGGTTACCGGGAGACTCCAGCACGCCGCCCACTGCGTTGAACATCTGCTGTGCAGACACCGCACGCACGCACGCACGCACGCGCGCGCGCACGCACGCACACACACACACACACACACACACACACACACACACACACACACACACACACACACACACACACAGCGACGGAGACGTGAGTAAAGATGAGACATTCAAACGTGTATAATTAATTACGGTATGTATTCATGACAGTTTTCTGAAAAACCTACTGTAGCCTATGTTTCTATATCAGTGGTTCTCAAACTATTTCATGTCAAGGACCTCCAAAAATGTCATTGGCCGCCGACCCCCCCCCATCTGAAAATATGTTGTTCCAGTGACCTCCCCCAGAAGCAAAGATTTGAGTTAAAAACGTTCGCTCTGAAAGAATATATATTGAAAGATTCGCGCCACCTTTTTGCTACCTCTAGCATTGATCTGCTACCTCTAGCATTGATCTGCTACCTCTAGCATTGATCTGCTACCTCTAGCATTGATCTGCTACCTCTAGCATTGTTCTGCTACCTCTAGCATTGATCTGCTACCTCTAGAATCCTCTAGCATTGATCTGCTACCTCTAGTATTGATCTGCTACCTCTAGCCTTGATCTGCTACCTCTAGAATCCTCTAGCATTGATCTGCTACCTCTAGTATTGATCTGCTACCTCTAGCATTGATCTGCTACCTCTAGCATTGATCTGCTACCTCTAGCATTGATCTGCTACCTCTAGAATCCTCTAGCATTGATCTGCTACCTCTAGCATTGATCTGCTACCTCTAGCATTGATCTGCTACCTCTAGCATTGATCTGCTACCTCTAGAATCCTCTAGCATTGATCTGCTACCTCTAGAATCCTCTAGCATTGATCTGCTACCTCTAGAATCCTCTGGCATTGATCTGCTACCTCTAGCATTGATCTGCTACCTCTAGCATTGATCTGCTACCTCTAGCATTGATCTGCTACCTCTAGAATCCTCTAGCATTGATCTGCTACCTCTAGCATTGATCTGCTACCTCTAGAATCCTCTAGCATTGATCTGCTACCTCTAGCATTGACCTAGCATTGATCTGCTACCTCTAGCATTGATCTGCTACCTCTAGCATTGATCTGCTACCTCTAGAATCCTCTAGCATTGATCTGCTACCTCTAGCATTGATCTGCTACCTCTAGCATTGATCTGCTACCTCTAGAATCCTCTAGCATTGATCTGCTACCTCTAGCATTGATCTGCTACCTCTAGAATCCTCTAGCATTGATCTGCTACCTCTAGCATTGATCTGCTACCTCTAGCATTGATCTTCTACCTCTAGCATTGGGTTTCCATCGCTGGAGGTTCCGTTAGACAGGGCGTCACAGTTCTTCAACATCAGGGACCAGATTTCACTCAGACCGGACTGGGGGGGAGAGAGAGAGATGGGTGGGTGGGTGGTAGGGCATTAAAGTCATTTAGACCCGAGTTAAAAACATTCACTTTGAAAGAATATATATTCAAACATTTGCGCCACATTTTTACGATTTTTCAAAAATAGCAGACCTACAAGCTCATAGCGCGCCACTCGGTGGCGCGCTATGAGCTTGTAGATCTGCTATTTTTCAATAGCTAAATTATAACATAATGTTTAAAACACCAAAAGGGGTTCCCGCCCAAAATGGGTTAAGCAACTAGTCGACTAGTTTACTAGTCACTGACAAAAACTCCATAAAAACTAAATGAAAACTAAGCCATGATGACTAAAACTGTGACTAAATATACTGTCGATTTTGTCAACAAATAAAAACTAGACTAAAATGTTGGGCAGGGACTAGTGGACAAGAGATCCAGTATAAGTCATTTTACACTCATGGTTGCATGCTGAAAATAGCCGATCTACAAGCTCGTTGTGAGCTTGTAGCTCGTTGTGAGCTCGTTGTGAGCTCGTTGTGAGATTGTAGCTCGTTGTGAGCTCGTTGTGAGCTTGTAGCTCGTTGTGAGCTCGTTGTGAGCTTGTAGCTCGTTGTGAGCTTGTAGCTCGTTGTGAGCTCATTGTGAGCTTGTAGATCTACAAGCTCGTTGTGAGCTCGTTGTGAGCTTGTAGCTCGTTGTGAGCTCGTTGTGAGCTTGTAGCTCGTTGTGAGCTTGTAGCTCGTTGTGAGCTCGTTGTGAGCTTGTAGCTCGTTGTGAGCTTGTAGCTCGTTGTGACCTCGTTGTGAGCTTGTAGCTCGTTGTGAGCTCGTTGTGAGCTTGTAGCTCGTTGTGAGCTCGTTGTGAGCTTGTAGCTCGTTGTGAGCTTGTAGCTCGTTGTGAGCTCATTGTGAGCTTGTAGATCTACAAGCTCGTTGTGAGCTTGTAGATCGGCTATTTTCAGCAAGTGTAAAATCAGCCATTAGGACGGCATCAAGGCATATACAAATACATTTTGGTCGACTAAATCAACTGTAGTTGTAGTCGACTAAAATCTTGTGATATTTAGTCGACTACAACTAGACTAACACTAAAGCATTTCAGGTGACTGAAATGTGACTGAAACTAAATTAAAACTATTCAAGAGACTATCTATGACTGAAACTATTCAAGAGACTATCTATGACTGAAACTATTCAAGAGACTATCTATGACTGAAACGAAACAAGAGACTATCTATGACTGAAACTAAATGAAAACTAAACAAGAGACTATCTATGACTGAAACTAAATGAAAACTATTCAAGAATCTATGACTGAAACGAAACAAGAGACTATCTATGACTGAAACGAAACAAGAGACTATCTATGACTGAAACGAAACAAGAGACTATCTATGACTGAAACGAAACAAGAGACTATCTATGACTGAAACTAAATGAAAACTATTCAAGAGACTATCTATGACTGAAACTAAACAAGAGACTATCTATGACTGAAACTAAAATAGAAATTTGCTGCCAAAAACAACACTGGTCACTCTGGAGAGCTTATGGGCTGAAGATTATCTGCATGATGGTGTAATGAACTCACCTGGTCACCTAAGTCTGTTAATGAACTCACCTGGTCACCTGAGTCTGTTAATGAACTCACCTGGTCACCTGAGTCTGTTAATGAACTCACCTGGTCACCTGAGTCTGTTAATGAACTCACCTGGTCACCTGAGTCTGTCTGTTAAGTAACTCACCTGGTCACCTGAGCCTGTTACTGAACTCACCTGGTCACCTGTGCCTGTTAATGAACTCACCTGGTCACCTGAGCCTGTTAATGAACTCACCTGGTCACCTGAGCCTGTCTGTTTGAACTCACCTGGTCACCTGAGCCTGTCTGTTTGAACTCACCTGGTCACCTGAGCCTGTCTGTTTGAACTCACCTGGTCACCTGAGCCTGTCTGTTTGAACTGGTCACACTTCAACTCTGCAACACATCACAAATATGACAACAAACTATAATATTAACAACACATCACAAATATGACAACAAACTATAATATTAACAATATTGTTAACTGCAGAAAACAGAAGACACGCATTTGGGAGCGTGCGCACGCACACATACACTCACACACGCAGACACAAAGATGCGCGTGCGTGTGTGCATCGTAGAAGGAAATAATCAGATAAAATGTGGCCGCTACGCTACGTTACGTCATACGCTAACGCTACGTTAACCAAACTGCTCAGCATCTTCTGTGTTGTTTCTACATTGTCGGTTTCAAATATCGTTGCTAAGAGACGTGTGAAAACCCTTCTTGTCAGCTAGCTGTTGACACACCGCTAGGAAAGTGTTCTTGTCAGGTAGCTGTTGACACACCGCTAGGAAAGTGTTCTTGTCAGGTAGCTGTTGACACACCGCTAGGAAAGTGTTCTTGTCAGGTAGCTGTTGACACACCGCTAGGAAAGTGTTCTTGTCAGGTAGCTGTTGACACACCGCTAGGAAAGTGTTCTTGTCAGCTAGCTGTTGACACACCGCTAGGAAAGTGTTCTTGTCAGCTAGCTGTTGACACACCGCTAGGAAAGTGTTCTTGTCAGGTAGCTGTTGACACACCGCTAGGAAAGTGTTCTCGTCAGGTAGCTGTTGACACACCGCTATAGGAAAGTGTTCTTGTCAGCTAGCTGTTGACACACCGCTAGGAAAGTGTTCTTGTCAGGTAGCTGTTGACACACCGCTAGGAAAGTGTTCTTGTCAGCTAGCTGTTGACACACCGCTATAGGAAAGTGTTCTTGTCAGCTAGCTGTTGACACACCGCTAGGAAAGTGTTCTTGTCAGCTAGCTGTTGACACACCGCTAGGAAAGTGTTCTTGTCAGGTAGCTGTTGACACACCGCTAGGAAAGTGTTCTTGTCAGGTAGCTGTTGACACACCGCTAGGAAAGTGTTCTTGTCAGGTAGCTGTTGACACACCGCTAGGAAAGTGTTCTTGTCAGCAAGCTGTTGACACACCGCTAGGAAAGTGTTCTTGTCAGGTAGCTGTTGACACACCGCTAGGAAAGTGGTCTTGTCAGGTAGCTGTTGACACACCGCTAGGAAAGTGTTCTTGTCAGCTAGCTGTTGACACACCGCTAGGAAAGTGTTCTTGTCAGGTAGCTGTTGACACACCGCTAGGAAAGTGGTCTTGTCAGGTAGCTGTTGACACACCGCTAGGAAAGTGTTCTTGTCAGCTAGCTGTTGACACACCGCTAGGAAAGTGTTCTTGTCAGGTAGCTGTTGACACACCGCTAGGAAAGTGTTCTTGTCAGCTAGCTGTTGACACACCGCTAGGAAAGTGGTCTTGTCAGGTAGCTGTTGACACACCGCTAGGAAAGTGTTCTTGTCAGCTAGCTGTTGACACACCGCTAGGAAAGTGTTCTTGTTAGCTAGCTGTTGACACACCGCTAGGAAAGTGTAGACTCAATGCAAATGGAAAACAAATTGAGCTGCTATAAGCTATAAGCAATAATATGTCAACATTTTAATGACCTCTCTTTTTCTTTTTTTTCAGACAGCCAGCAATGGGTAGAACGCTCCCCCAACAAATGTAGTCTCTGTGACACATCTAGGGGCCGCAATCTGCATTCAAAGATGTTCCTAGAAGCTTGAAGCTTTGTCATTGGTCGAAAAAAAACCTGGGCGCAATGACTAACCAATCAGGAAGCAGACAGGCAAATCGACCAATGACGTGTCACAGAGACTACTTGAATAGTTATCTTGATAGGTCTCTTGAATAGTTTTCATTCAGTTTCAGTCACATTTTAGTCACATTTTAGTCACCTGGGAATGTTTTTGTGTTTGTCTAGTTTTTTGTCGACTAAATATCGTAAGATCTTGGCGGGTCTTGATGCTGTCGTAATGGCTGTTTATATATATACACTGAAAATAGCCAATCTACAAGCTCACAACGCGTCGTGCTGCTTGTAGATCTGCTTAGTTTTTAGCATGCAACCAAGTGTAAAATGACTTATACTGGATCTCTTGTCCACTAGTCCCTTCCTGACATTTTAGTCTTATTTGTTGACTAAAAAAATCAATCGACAAAAATCAACATTGCAAGAAAACAAGAGTTGGAAATCCTGAAAAGCGTGTGCGTGATGTTGGGTCTCACCGGAGCATGGGGTCTTCTGGTTGCCGTGGTTACTGAAGCCGAGCGAACAGTGGCACACAAAGCTCCCGTCGCCGTTCTCACACCTGCCCTTGGTCTCGCCACCGCAAATCGTTGGGTCGTCCTCACATTCATCTACGTCTGGATGGTGAAAGAGGAGATGGAGATGGAGGGGATGGGGGGGTGGGTGGGGTTGGAGGGGTGGGGGGTTGGAGGGGGGTGGAGGGGGTGGGTGGGGTTGGAGGGGGGGGGTTGGAGGGGGTGGGTGTGGTTGGAGGGGGGGGGGGGTTGGAGGGGGTGGGTGGGGTTGGAGGGGGGTGGAGGGGGGTGGGTGGAGTTGGAGGGGGGGGGGGGGGGTTGGAGGGGGGTGGAGGGGGTGGGTGGGGTTGGAGGGGGGTGGAGGGGGTGGGGGGGTGGGTGGAGACAGAGAATATATTGAAGTGCCTTGCGTACGGCTGGAGACAGAGAACATATTGAAGTGCCTTGCGTACGGCTGGAGACAGAGAACATATTGAAGTGCCTTGCATACGGCTGGAGACAGAGAACATATTGAAGTGCCTTGCGTACGGCTGGAGACAGAGAACATATTGAAGTGCCTTGCGTACGGCTGGAGACAGAGAACATATTGAAGTGCCTTGCGTAGGGCTGGTTGGAGACAGAGAACATATTGAAGTGCCTTGCGTACGGCTGGTTGGAGACAGAGAACATATTGAAGTGCCTTGCGTACGGCTGGTTGGAGACAGAGAACATATTGAAGTGCCTTGCGTAGGGTTGGAGACAGAGAACATATTGAAGTGCCTTGCGTACGGCTGGTTGGAGACAGAGAACATATTGAAGTGCCTTGCGTACGGCTGGTTGGAGACAGAGAACATATTGAAGTGCCTTGCGTAGGGTTGGAGACAGAGAACATATTGAAGTGCCTTGCGTAGGGTTGGAGACAGAGAACATATTGAAGTGCCTTGCGTAGGGTTGGAGACAGAGAACATATTGAAGTGCCTTGCGTAGGGTTGGAGACAGAGAACATATTGAAGTGCCTTGCGTAGGGTTGGAGACAGAGAACATATTGAAGTGCCTTGCGTACGGCTGGTTGGAGACAGAGAACATATTGAAGTGCCTTGCGTACGGCTGGTTGGAGACAGAGAACATATTGAAGTGCCTTGCGTAGGGTTGGAGACAGAGAACATATTGAAGTGCCTTGCGTACGGCTGGTTGGAGACAGAGAACATATTGAAGTGCCTTGCGTAGGGTTGGAGACAGAGAACATATTGAAGTGCCTTGCGTAGGGTTGGAGACAGAGAACATATTGAAGTGCCTTGCGTACGGCTGGTTGGAGACAGAGAACATATTGAAGTGCCTTGGGGGGGGTTGGAGACAGAGAACATATTGAAGTGCCTTGGGGGGGTTGGAGACAGAGAACATATTGAAGTGCCTTGGGGGGGTTGGAGACAGAGAACATATTGAAGTGCCTTGCGTAGGGTTGGAGACAGAGAACATATTGAAGTGCCTTGCGTAGGGTTGGAGACAGAGAACATATTGAAGTGCCTTGCGTAGGGTTGGAGACAGAGAACATATTGAAGTGCCTTGCGTAGGGTTGGAGACAGAGAACATATTGAAGTGCCTTGCGTAGGGTTGGAGACAGAGAACATATTGAAGTGCCTTGCGTAGGGTTGGAGACAGAGAACATATTGAAGTGCCTTGCGTAGGGTTGGAGACAGAGAACATATTGAAGTGCCTTGCGTAGGGTTGGAGACAGAGAACATATTGAAGTGCCTTGCGTAGGGTTGGAGACAGAGAACATATTGAAGTGCCTTGCGTACGGCTGGTTGGAGACAGAGAACATATTGAAGTGCCTTGGGGGGGGTTGGAGACAGAGAACATATTGAAGTGCCTTGCGTAGGGTTGGAGACAGAGAACATATTGAAGTGCCTTGGGGGGGGTTGGAGACAGAGAACATATTGAAGTGCCTTGGGGGGGTTGGAGACAGAGAACATATTGAAGTGCCTTGGAGACAGAGAACATATTGAAGTGCCTTGCGTAGGGTTGGAGACAGAGAACATATTGAAGTGCCTTGGAGACAGAGAACATATTGAAGTGCCTTGGAGACAGAGAACATATTGAAGTGCCTTGCGTATGGCTGGTTGGAGACAGAGAACATATTGAAGTCCTTGCGTACGGCTGGTTGGAGACAGAGAACATATTGAAGTCCTTGCGTAGGGTTGGAGACGGAGAACATATTGAAGTGCCTTGCGTAGGGGTGGAGACAGAGAACATATTGAAGTGCCTTGCGTAGGGGTGGAGACAGAGAACATATTGAAGTGCCTTGCGTAGGGTTGGAGACAGAGAACATATTGAAGTGCCTTGCGTAGGGTTGGAGACAGAGAACATATTGAAGTGCCTTGCGTAGGGTTGGAGACAGAGAACATATTGAAGTGCCTTGCGTAGGGGTGGAGACAGAGAACATATTGAAGTCCTTGCGTAGGGTTGTAGACAGAGAACATATTGAAGTGCCTTGCGTACGGCTGGTTGGAGACAGAGAACATATTGAAGTGCCTTGCGTACGGCTGGTTGGAGACAGAGAACATATTGAAGTGCCTTGCGTACGGCTGGTTGGAGACAGAGAACATATTGAAGTGCCTTGCGTACGGCTGGTTGGAGACAGAGAACATATTGAAGTGCCTGCGTACGGCTGGTTGGAGACAGAGAACATATTGAAGTGCCTTGCGTACGGCTGGTTGGAGACAGAGAACATATTGAAGTGCCTGCGTACGGCTGGTTGGAGACAGAGAACATATTGAAGTGCCTTGCGTACGGCTGGTTGGAGACAGAGAACATATTGAAGTGCCTTGCGTACGGCTGGTTGGAGACAGAGAACATATTGAAGTGCCTTGCGTACGGCTGGTTGGAGACAGAGAACATATTGAAGTGCCTTGCGTACGGCTGGTTGGAGACAGAGAACATATTGAAGTGCCTTGCGTACGGCTGGTTGGAGACAGAGAACATATTGAAGTGCCTTGCGTACGGCTGGTTGGAGACAGAGAACATATTGAAGTGCCTTGCGTACGGCTGGTTGGAGACAGAGAACATATTGAAGTGCCTTGCGTACGGCTGGTTGGAGACAGAGAACATATTGAAGTGCCTTGCGTACGGCTGGTTGGAGACAGAGAACATATTGAAGGGCCTTAGGGTTAGGGTTAGGGTTAGGGTTGCGTACGGCTGGACGATATGGACACCATATTGAACATATTGAAGTGCCTTGCGTACGGCTGGTTGGAGACAGAGAACATATTGAAGTGCCTTGCGTACGGCTGGTTGGAGACAGAGAACATATTGAAGTGCCTTGCGTACGGCTGGTTGGAGACAGAGAACATATTGAAGTGCCTTGCGTACGGCTGGTTGGAGACAGAGAACATATTGAAGTGCCTTGCGTACGGCTGGTTGGAGACAGAGAACATATTGAAGGGCCTTAGGGTTAGGGTTAGGGTTAGGGTTGCGTACGGCTGGACGATATGGACACCATATTGAACATATTGAAGTGCCTTGCGTACGGCTGGTTGGAGACAGAGAACATATTGAAGTGCCTTGCGTACGGCTGGTTGGAGACAGAGAACATATTGAAGGGCCTTAGGGTTAGGGTTAGGGTTAGGGTTGCGTACGGCTAGATATGGACACCATATTGAACATATTGAAGTGCCTTGCGTACGGCGTAGTGTAGTGTAGTAGCGTAGTGTAGTGCGTAGGGCTAGATATGGACACCATTCCACATGATCTAACAAAGATCTGTCAGAGCATGTATTATGACAGTGGTTCCCAAAGGGGTCCTTGAGGGAGTTCCAGGGGGTCCGGGGACCCCCAGGGGTCCTTGAGGGAGTTCCAGGGGGTCCGGGGACCCCCAGGGGTCCTTGAGGGAGTTCCAGGGGGTCCGGGGGTCCTTGAGGCAGTTCCAGGGGGTCCGGGGACCCCCAGGGGTCCTTGAGGGAGTTCCAGGGGGTCCGGGGACCCCCAGGGGTCCTTGAGGGAGTTCCAGGGGGTCCGGGGGTCCTTGAGGCAGTTCCAGGGGGTCCGGGGACCCCCAGGGGTCCTTGAGGGAGTTCCAGGGGGTCCGGGGGTCCTTGAGGCAGTTCCAGGGGGTCCGGGGACCCCCAGGGGTCCTTGAGGGAGTTCCAGGGGGTCCCCAGCTAAATGATAGTTTGGAACCAAATGGACCCTTATGAGTCTCTAACTCTGAGAGTGTACAAATGGAACCAAATGGACCCTTATGAGTCTGTAACTCTGAGAGTGTACAAATGGAACAAAAAATTGGTTTTACAATATAAATTGGGGGTCCCCAGAGATAGAAATGCCATAAAATGGGGGTCCGTAGACTGTAATGGATGTCAAACTGGGGAGTCCTTGAAATTAAACTGGTTGAGAATCACTGGCATATGTTTTCAAATGGTGGTCCGTGGGGTTAATTAGTGTCAATTTGGGGGTCCTTGACATGAAAAAGTTTGGGTGGCTATGGCCAAATTTAGCCCAAGGAGTGTTTTTCATGCAAAACTAATGCTTGGAATGGATTCAGAATCATGAAAACCCCCTAGTTTGACAAGTCACATGCTACTTAAAGCATAATGAAATTTAGAAAATATTGCCTTATAATAGGGTGGAAATGGTGGCATCTTGGATTAAGGCAAATTTAGGGTATTAGCAGTGAGCAGATTAGGGTAGATTTCTTTTAGTAGACATACTGGGCCTCATGCGCCAACCGTTCTTAAGAAGTTCTTAAGAGGAAATTTGTTCTTAGACCCACTTAGGAAGTTTTTAAGAAGGTTTTGGGATCCCTCAATCTTTTCTTAGCTGTGATTTGTTCGTAGGTAAGAACAGAATCTACGCACACTGTGGAGCACTCTTAGGGTGCCTTTTTCGTTCTTAAGTGCAATCTGAAAACATAAAGGGAAAACAGCGCCATCTGCATGATGCTCAAAGTTTGGTCTGATGACCTCAAGGGGTCCTTGAGGAAGTTCCAGGCAGTCCACAGCAAAATATGTAACATTTACCACTTTAATCCCATTTTCTGCTAGGGTAATGTTTTGAAGATTTATCAAAATGTTTTGAAAATAGCCAATCTACAAGCTCACAAACACGACCCATTACTGCCCATTTTGAGCTTGTAGATCGGCTATTTTCAAAACATTTTGATAAATCTTCAAAACATTACCCTAGCAGAAAATATTTTCATATGGGGGTCTGCAGAATGCATGTCAATTTGGGGGTCCTTGACATGAAAATGTTTGAGAACCACTGGTTTAGAGTTCACAACCCAACCCAAACAAACGCACCATACCCACCACATAACCCCCCCCCCCCTTCCAGTTGACTATTGTGAGATAAATAATAAAATACATTCATGAATATTGAAAATATTGGTCCTGTGAGCTGCAATCACAGACAGGTGTGACTACAGGCAAGGCCATGGAGTCATGCAAAACTACACCCACCTGGGTGAACACAGGTAGGAAAGTGAATTCCCAATGCCTTATATGGGATCGGTGGGGCGGTTCCCTATGGTAATTCGGATGCTAATTAGGATATGTGGGGCGTCTACCTATGATAATTTGAATGAACTGGCACACCCCTTCAAGTTACGAGGATTTGGATTCATCATCATAAGAACATGCTTACGAACAATTCTGCCTACTTAAGAACGTTTCATGAATCTGACTGGACTTCTCTTAGGAATTCACTTAAGAAGAAATGTAAGAGAATGTAAAAGTTAGGAACTTTTTGGCGCATGAGGCCCACTGTCCTGTCAGAATCAGATGAGAAACAAAATAATCCAATTTTGTCCAAAACCTCTGCCATTTAATTATTGGACTACTGGTGCAAGAATGTGTTAATTTAACAAGTCGAAGTATTATGCTTTTTGTTGTGTTTTAAACTCACCCTTGCAGCCATCGGTGGGGGTACTGTGGTGTTAAACTCACCCTTGCAGCCATCGGTGGGGGTACTGTGGTGTTAAACTCACCCTTGCAGCCATCGGTGGGGGTACTGTGGTGTTAAACTCACCCTTGCAGCCATCGGTGGGGGTACTGTGGTGTTAAACTCACCCTTGCAGCCATCGGTGGGGGTACTGTGGTGTTAAACTCACCCTTGCAGCCATCGGTGGGGGTACTGTGGTGTTAAACTCACCCTTGCAGCCATCGGTGGGGGTACTGTGGTGTTAAACTCACCCTTGCAGCCATCGGTGGGGGTACTGTGGTGTTAAACTCACCCTTGCAGCCATCGGTGGGGGTACTGTGGTGTTAAACTCACCCTTGCAGCCATCGGTGGGGGTACTGTGGTGTTAAACTCACCCTTGCAGCCATCGGTGGGGGTACTGTGGTGTTAAACTCACCCTTGCAGCCATCGGTGGGGGTACTGTGGTGTTAAACTCACCCTTGCAGCCATCGGTGGGGGTACTGTGGTGTTAAACTCACCCTTGCAGCCATCGGTGGGGGTACTGTGGTGTTAAACTCACCCTTGCAGCCATCGGTGGGGGTACTGTGGTGTTAAACTCACCCTTGCAGCCATCGGTGGGGGTACTGTGGTGTTAAACTCACCCTTGCAGCCATCGGTGGGGGTACTGTGGTGTTAAACTCACCCTTGCAGCCATCGGTGGGGGTACTGCGGTGTTAAACTCACCCTTGCAGCCATCGGTGGGGGTACTGCGGTGTTAAACTCACCCTTGCAGCCATCGGTGGGGGTACTGTGGTGTTAAACTCACCCTTGCAGCCATCGGTGGGGGTACTGTGGTGTTAAACTCACCCTTGCAGCCATCGGTGGGGGTACTGTGGTGTTAAACTCACCCTTGCAGCCATCGGTGGGGGTACTGTGGTGTTAAACTCACCCTTGCAGCCATCGGTGGGGGTACTGTGGTGTTAAACTCACCCTTGCAGCCATCGGTGGGGGTACTGTGGTGTTAAACTCACCCTTGCAGCCATCGGTGGGGGTACTGTGGTGTTAAACTCACCCTTGCAGCCATCGGTGGGGGTACTGTGGTGTTAAACTCACCCTTGCAGCCATCGGTGGGGGTACTGTGGTGTTAAACTCACCCTTGCAGCCATCGGTGGGGGTACTGCGGTGTTAAACTCACCCTTGCAGCCATCGGTGGGGGTACTGTGGTGTTAAACTCACCCTTGCAGCCATCGGTGGGGGTACTGCGGTGTTAAACTCACCCTTGCAGCCATCGGTGGGGGTACTGTGGTGTTAAACTCACCCTTGCAGCCATCGGTGGGGGTACTGTGGTGTTAAACTCACCCTTGCAGCCATCGGTGGGGGTACTGTGGTGTTAAACTCACCCTTGCAGCCATCGGTGGGGGTACTGTGGTGTTAAACTCACCCTTGCAGCCATCGGTGGGGGTACTGTGGTGTTAAACTCACCCTTGCAGCCATCGGTGGGGGTACTGTGGTGTTAAACTCACCCTTGCAGCCATCGGTGGGGGTACTGTGGTGTTAAACTCACCCTTGCAGCCATCGGTGGGGGTACTGTGGTGTTAAACTCACCCTTGCAGCCATCGGTGGGGGTACTGCGGTGTTAAACTCACCCTTGCAGCCATCGGTGGGGGTACTGCGGTGTTAAACTCACCCTTGCAGCCATCGGTGGGGGTACTGTGGTGTTAAACTCACCCTTGCAGCCATCGGTGGGGGTACTGTGGTGTTAAACTCACCCTTGCAGCCATCGGTGGGGGTACTGTGGTGTTAAACTCACCCTTGCAGCCATCGGTGGGGGTACTGTGGTGTTAAACTCACCCTTGCAGCCATCGGTGGGGGTACTGTGGTGTTAAACTCACCCTTGCAGCCATCGGTGGGGGTACTGTGGTGTTAAACTCACCCTTGCAGCCATCGGTGGGGGTACTGTGGTGTTAAACTCACCCTTGCAGCCATCGGTGGGGGTACTGTGGTGTTAAACTCAACCTTACAGCCATCGGTGGGGGTACTGCGGTGTTAAACTCAACCTTGCAGCCATCGGTGGGGGTACTGTGGTATCCCAGAATGGGGTAAACTCACCCTTGCAGCCATCGGTGGGGGTACTGTGGTGTTAAACTCATGTGACGGCCCCCTGTATTGTACTATATATTAGGGTGTATGGTATTATAGTATTAGTATGGTAATTATATTAGGTGGTCTGGTGTAGCTTTATATATATTATAGTTATAGTACACTTGGTTAGTTTATGGTTTATTTGCTTTGCTTACTCTAATTTCTGTTCTCTTTATCTTGCAGTGGATTGGGGAGCAGAGCTGATGATCATGACAATCAGTCAAGCGGCGGCACCTGGGCCCGGGTGCCGACGCCCTGTATAAAAGCCTGTCTCCCCAGTCCCTTCCTCAGTTCTGTTCTCAGCTCTGTTGTGTTCAGTGCTCTCTTGCACTTCTCCCACTATGCACCTTCTCCAACACCTTTGTTAATACATTCAACATGCACTCATACTTTCCACTCATTCATACACGCACTACACTACTGACTACTGATCTCCACACCTCATCTGTTCATCTTGATTTTGATTTGGTTTGATCTACTTATTTTTGATTACTTAATAAATTAATATTGCTTTTGAGTACTGCGTCTCCCCTGTTTTTTGTTGTATGCTTGGCTCCCCTAGGCCAGGTGTATAACAAATGGGGGCTTTGTCCAGTGAAATTTGAATAGTTGTGCAGTAAGTTTGGAGAGTCAAGTGACTCGCCCTTCTGCCTTTGTTCTTTGCTTTGTTCTCTGCCGCGGTAGTCTTTGGCCTTAATTAATGGCTTGTCTGCGCCGTGGTTTTGGGGTTTTGTGAATGAAGTGACGTCATTTGGGAACCATTCCGGGGTTTCCCTTGTCCATTCATCAGTCCGGTGAGTACAAACTACTAGGCGATGTTTACTTCAGCGTACACGCTTGTGAATGTACTCGGACTTTGGGAGATGCAGTAATTTGTTTGATTATTTGAAGTTGATTTATTAAGTTTGGTTACTTTGAATTTAATCTCTGTTTGATTAAGTTTGTGCTAGTGGAGAGGTTTTTCCTGGTTGTTGTGCTGCTAAAGTAAATATATATATATATAATAATTATTATTATTATAGTATAAATATATATATATATATAGTTTGCTTGGCTGGTTTTGTTTTTTGTTTGTATACGAGTGTCTCTAGTAGGCGCGTTTAGTTCTGGGAATAGAAAGTAGCTCGCTGGGTCTAGGCCGGGGGGTGGTTTAGGTGCAAGGTGCGGCTGTAGCGGCTGTGCGTACGCACGGTCGTCTCGGGGGCACAGCTGAGAGGTGCATGCGGGTCGCCAGTTTCTGGTTGCCCTCCCTGCCTCTCGGTATCAGCTAGGCCTTTGCGGTGGCCTTCAGTGCATAAGTACCCTCCGCAAACCGGCATGAAGACGGGTGGAGTTAGCTTGGGGATTATATAGGCTAGAGGGGCACTTGTATTTTTGTATTTTTTTTTCTACCAGCTGGGATCTTTAAGCGCGCACAGCCAGGATGGTAACTTTAGAGGCATTTATCGCCGGTCCATCTGAGGACCTGTTAATGCAATGCACCAAAGACCAACTAATTAAAATAGCAGACCACTATAAGATTAAACTTGATTCAAATGATAAGAAGACAAAGGAATCC
The DNA here is from genome assembly GCF_951216825.1 of Electrona antarctica. Lineage (NCBI taxonomy): Eukaryota > Metazoa > Chordata > Actinopteri > Myctophiformes > Myctophidae > Electrona > Electrona antarctica. The sequence goes on from NW_027638186.1 coordinate 46,262, forward strand.
ATAGCTGTGGTTTTGAGGCACCATTTGTTTAAGAAGGAGTTTGCAGAGCCAGAGGTGTCTCCTCCTCCGTTTAACGCCGCATCGGCGGTGCCTACAGTAATGATGTCAGGGACAGGTTTAACTTTTGAACAACAAAAAGAGTTGATGATGATGCAGGCTGACCAGGAAAGAGCGAGGTTAGATGCGCAATATGTGATTGAGAAAATGAAACATGACTCTGAACAAACTAAATGGCAAGTAGAGCAAAACAGGCTTGACCTGATAAGGGACGGTAAAATTTCAGTTGCTGCACAAGTGTCCACCACAGAACCTGCTGAGTCCACAGGGGGTTTCGATATAGGTGGTAATTTACGGTTGGTCCCGAAGTTTAATGAACGTGATCCAGAGGCATTTTTTGCCATGTTTGAGCGTATGGCCGACGTGCGTAAATGGCCTGACTCTGCGCGCACATTGTTGTTACAGTGTGTTTTGACTGGCAGGGCGCAGGAGGTTTATTCGGCGATGAGCGTGGCTGACAGCCAGGATTATGCTCGTGTCAAGGCAACGGTGCTGAAATCGTTCGAGCTCGTACCCGAGGCGTATCGCCAGCGTTTTAGGTTCTGGAAGAAACAGGACAAGCAGAGTCATCTAGAATTCGCACGTGACCTGACTACGAGTTTTACGCGCTGGTATAACGCCTCGGAGGTAACTGATTTCGATGAGCTATGTGATCTAATGATTTTGGAGCAGTTCAAAAACTCTGTCCCACCTCGTGTGGCGACGTATATCAACGAGCAGAAAGCGCGCAACGCAACAGACGCGGCGGCGCTCGCTGATGATTTTGTCTTGACGCACCGTGGAGAGTTTAAAGCGGGCGGTGGCAACACTGCTAGTGAGTCTCGTGGCCGATCAGATAAACCTCTTCCTGCTGAAGCTAAAAGTCATTCTAATGGCAGTGGTAATTTGCGTGAGCCAGACAAGGTTTGCAATTACTGTCATAAACGGGGCCATTGGAAGTCTGAGTGTTTTAAGTTAAATGGAAACCCCAGGACTCAAAATTTTGCAGGACATTCGCAACCAAAAGGGGCTGGTGCTCCACGTCCGGTGTCCACTTGTGCTACACCTAATTGCGGCCCAAATAAGGATACGTCAGTTGCAGCACTGGATTCTTACCGCCCGTTCATCATGAAAGGCTCTGTGGCTTTGCTGCAAAATGGGGAAGAAGTGCCAGTAACTATTTTGAGGGACACAGGTGCTTTTGACTCATTTATTCAGGCTGGTGTTCTCCCTTTAACTCAGGATTCTGACACGGGTGACAAGGTGCCTATCCGTGGCATAGATATGAATATTCTGTGGGTTTCCTTGCATAATGTTTTCCTCAAATGTGAATTATTCCAGGGGGAAGCGAAGCTTGCTGTGCGCCCAGCGCTGCCAATCCCAGGGGTGACGGTGATCCTGGGGAACGACCTGGTTGGTGCTCGGGTGTGGGCAACGGTTCCTCCACCGGCAGTGGTGACGTCTGTTCCTTTGTTAACTGGGGGGATGGATAAAAGTGAACGTGACTTTCCAGAGGTTTTCTCAGCATGTGCGGTGACACGTGCAATGGCTAAGTTAAAGGGGAACTCTGAGTCACAAGAATCAGTTAAGTCTAAAGTGTCTGACAAGTTTGCAATACCTCTTGCTGATTTTCCACTGTCCATAACACGTTCAGATCTGGTGGCAGAGCAGCAGGCGGACCCGTCTCTGAAGGGGTTGGTGCCGCTGGTGCGACCAGAGGATGAGATTCTTGACAGTGCTTGTGGGTATTTTCTGCAGAATTCCTTGTTGGTGAGAAAATGGCTGCCACATAATGGAAGGTTTGTGGGTGAACCTGTGTTTCAAATTGTGTTGCCAGAGAAACTCCGCCAGTCAGTGTTAAAGGTAGCACACAATGAATCTGGACATGCTGGTGTGCGTAAGACTTATGACAGGCTGCTTAGGCATTTCTTTTGGCCTCGTATAAAGAGAGATGTGGCAACATTCATTAAAACGTGTCATACATGCCAGTTAACTGACAAGCCTAATCAGAAGTTGAAACCAGCTCCATTGTACCCCATTCCGGCCATAAGCCAGCCTTTTGAACATCTAATCATAGACTGTGTTGGTCCTCTACCGCCCTCAAGGTCGGGAGCAGTTTATTTGTTAACGATAATGTGCCAGGCAACTCGCTACCCTGTCGCTTATCCTCTCCGCACCATTACAACTCGGTCAGTTGTGCGTGCTCTGTCTCAGTTTATCTCTATTTTCGGCGTTCCTCAGGTCATTCAGTCTGACAAAGGTTCGAACTTCTGTTCGCATATGTTTTCTCAGGTCCTGAAACAGTTGCGTGTGCGCCACAATCAGAGCTCTGCATACCACGCTCAGAGTCAGGGGGCCTTGGAGCGTTTTCACCAAACGTTAAAAGCTATCCTGCGCGCATACTGCACTGAGATGGGTAAAGACTGGGAAGAGGGGCTGCCGTGGCTGATGCTAGCTACTAGAGAGGTAACACAAGAGAGCACAGGGTTTAGTCCAAACGAGCTGGTATTTGCTCATACAGTGAGAGGTCCATTGGCAGCACTGTCTGGAGATTGGATAGAGGCACAGCCTCCCAAAAATTTGATTGACTATGTTAATGGTTTTCGTCATCGGCTGTACACAGCTGGGGTGATGGCTAAAGAAAACTTGGCATCAGTTCAGGGTAAAATGAAACAGTTGTTTGATCTTAAAACCGAGCGCCGGGTGTTTACTCCGGGAGACCAGGTGCTAGCCCTGCTCCCCATTGTCACTTCACCTTTTCAGGCAAAATTTTCTGGTCCACACACTGTGGTAAAAAAGGTCTCAGAGCTAAACTACATTATTTCAACGCCTAAACGTAGGAAGCCAAACCAGCTTTGCCATGTGAACTTGCTTAAGCCGTACTATGCACGCACTTCTGAAACACCAGTGTTGTGTGTGCAGCCAGAGGTTGGCTTGGCTCATGCAGTTTGCATGGCAGTTCCGGTGTTGTCTCCTAGTCGGGAGGTAGAGGAAGATGGTTTGGGTACACCGGATCCAGCGTTGGTGCACGGTCGACTGAAAAATTCAGAATCACTTGCGTGTCTTGATACAATGTTGGCTCATTTGCCTGCGACCGGCCGGGAGGAACTTGCAGAGGTAATCCGAGAGTTTCCAAGCCTATTTGGTGATACACCGACTTGTACTCATTTAATTGAACACGACATTGACATTGGCGATGCAAAGCCAATAAAACAGAGATTCTACAGGGTTAATGCAGACAAGCGTCAATATTTGGAAGCCGAGGTTGACTACATGTTGACAAACGGTATTGCGGAACCGTGTGCGTCTAGTTGGTCCTCACCTTGTATATTGGTTCCTAAACCAGACCGTACTTTTCGTTTTTGTTCGGATTTCCGTAAAGTGAACAATGTCACTAAACCCGACTCTTTCCCACTTCCTAGAATGGAAGATTGCATTGATCAGGTGGGCTCCGCTAAGTTCGTGAGTAAATTTGATTTACTGAAGGGTTACTGGCAGGTGCCTTTGTCAGCGAGAGCTCGTGAGATAGCCGCCTTTATTACACCTAATGGTCTTTATTCTTACAAGGTCATGCCGTTCGGATTGCGTAATGCGCCTGCTACCTTTCAGCGCCTTATGAATCAAGTGATTTGGGACATGCCAGGGTGTGCAGTATATCTCGATGACGTGGTAATCTATTCAGACACCTGGGAAGTTCATTTGGAGCGCATTCGGGAGCTGTTCAGTCGCCTGAGGGAGGCAAGGCTCACGGTCAATCTTGCAAAGTGTGAGTTCGCTAAGGCGACTGTAACCTACCTGGGTCGGGTGGTTGGGCAGGGCCAAGTCCGTCCAGTTGAGGCTAAAGTGCAAGCTGTTGAGCAGTATCCGGTTCCAGCTACGAAGAAAGAGCTTATGCGCTTTCTGGGTCTAATAGGTTATTATCGTAGTTTTTGTAGGAACTTTTCAACTGTTGTGGCGCCTCTTACTAACTTACTGAAGTCTAAGGTACAGTTTGACTGGTCACCTACTTGCCAGGAAGCATTTGGGCAGGCTAAAGCACTCTTGTGTACCGCTCCTGTTTTGTCGGCTCCACGCTTTGACAGACCGTTTACGATCTACACGGATGCCAGTCATGTGGGTGCGGGGGCCGTACTCATGCAGGAGGACAATCTAGGAATAGATAAGCCGGTTAGCTTTTATTCCAAGAAATTCAACTCTTACCAGCTAAACTACTCAGTCATTGAAAAAGAGGGATTGGCTTTGATTTTAGCGTTACAACACTTTGACGTTTATGTAGGTGGTAGTACCCCTGTTGTCATTTATACAGACCATAACCCTTTGACTTTCCTCAACTCTCTACAGTGTCCAAACCAGAGGTTGATTCGTTGGTCACTGTTCCTGCAATCCTATGCCTTGGACATTCGTCATGTTAAAGGGACGGAGAACGTGGTGGCCGATGCGTTGTCACGGGCTCCTCATGACTGAGGTCCTAGTCCTACTCGTCTCCAGTGGTCCTCCTCGTGCCGCTGTCTTTCACCTCTTAAAAATGCTTCATTGAATTCGGTTGCTGGGGTGGAAGCCTGTGACAGGGTGATGGTGGCCTTTGGAATAGAGGTTCAGTATGGTAGATGGGATGTTTATGTAAATAGTGGTCCGGTGATCCCCTTGGGACCCCGTCTTTATGGGGGGGGGTGTGACGGCCCCCTGTATTGTACTATATATTAGGGTGTATGGTATTATAGTATTAGTATGGTAATTATATTAGGTGGTCTGGTGTAGCTTTATATATATTATAGTTATAGTACACTTGGTTAGTTTATGGTTTATTTGCTTTGCTTACTCTAATTTCTGTTCTCTTTATCTTGCAGTGGATTGGGGAGCAGAGCTGATGATCATGACAATCAGTCAAGCGGCGGCACCTGGGCCCGGGTGCCGACGCCCTGTATAAAAGCCTGTCTCCCCAGTCCCTTCCTCAGTTCTGTTCTCAGCTCTGTTGTGTTCAGTGCTCTCTTGCACTTCTCCCACTATGCACCTTCTCCAACACCTTTGTTAATACATTCAACATGCACTCATACTTTCCACTCATTCATACACACACTACTGACTACTGATCTCCACACCTCATCTGTTCATCTTGATTTTGATTTGGTTTGATCTACTTATTTTTGATTACTTAATAAATTAATATTGCTTTTGAGTACTGCGTCTCCCCTGTTTTTTGTTGTATGCTTGGCTCCCCTAGGCCAGGTGTATAACACTCACCCTTGCAGCCATCGGTGGGGGTACTGTGGTGTTAAACTCACCCTTGCAGCCATCGGTGGGGGTACTGTGGTGTTAAACTCACCCTTGCAGCCATCGGTGGGGGTACTGTGGTGTTAAACTCACCCTTGCAGCCATCGGTGGGGGTACTGTGGTGTTAAACTCACCCTTGCAGCCATCGGTGGGGGTACTGCGGTGTTAAACTCAACCTTACAGCCATCGGTGGGGGTACTGCGGTGTTAAACTCAACCTTGCAGCCATCGGTGGGGGTACTGTGGTATCCCAGAATGGGGTAAACTCACCCTTGCAGCCATCGGTGGGGGTACTGCGGTATCCCTGCTCACAGCGGGTACAGCTGTAGGTTCCGATCATGTTGGTACAGATTTCCTCTGGACCGCATATCTCCTCGTACGAACACTCATCAATGTCTGCCAGAGAGAGAGAGACACGAGAAATCATAAATTATTATTATGATGAAGAATACATCGTAAGAAGACGCCAATAGCCAATAGAATAAGGTGGAGAGTAAAGAATAAGTGTGACCATTCAAGTCTTTTCTCATTCACACACAACATGCATTCTACAATGTACAATTTACAATGTAAGCATTTATCAGACGCTCTTAATCCAGAGCGATTTACATTAGGCAATAACAAAAAGCATGGGAATACATAAAAAACATTTATCATGAAACATGCGTAAGCTAAGAACATAACAGTGGAATATCTATATAATGAAACTATACATACTATACATATAAACTATGCATATATACTATGCTATACATATGTACAATGATGTGCTATGACTACATACAATTCATTCATAGTGCTGTCTATAATCAGGCATTATAGGCATTAAACTAATCCAGAGCGATTTACGGTACAAGGATCATAAGTAAGCTAAGAATCTAACATCCGTCTAACAGTCAAATATATGTACAATGCAGTGTTGTTTTCGTCGACTAAAACTAAGACGAAAACTGTCCACTGACAAAAACTAAATGAAAACTAAGCTATGGTGACTAAAACTAAGACTAAATATACTGACAATTTTGTCAACAAATAAAAACTAGACTAAAATGTTAGGATGGGGACTAGTGGACAAGAGATCCAGTATAAGTCATTTTACACTTGGTTGAATGCTGAAAATAGCCGATCTACAAGCTCACAACGCGTCGCAGTGAGCTTGTAGATCGGCTATTTTCAGCGAAAGTAAAATCAGCCATCACGACGCCATCAAGTCCCGCCAAAATACATTTTAGTCGACTAAATCAACTGTAGATTTAGTCGACTAAAATCTTGATATTTAGTCGACTAAAACTAGACTAAACACTAAAACATTCCAGGTGACTAAAATGTGACTAAATGAAAACTATTCAAGAGACTATGACTAAAACTAAAATCTAAATTTGCTGCCAAAAACAACACGCGTACAATGAAACTAAACTATGCCTACTGCATGCCATGCTATCTAAGGTGACCTTTGACCTTCACACCAGAAAGCTTTGCTGCGATTAAAACGAATCCTGCTGCGCATTGTCAGAAAGTGCACTTCGTTTGGCAGGTGTGAAGGCTCATTCGAATCCTAATGCGTATCAAAGAACCGCATTCTACTCCGAGCAAAAACGGGGGTTTCGCTTCGCTTCCAATCGCACTTGAAGGATTCGGTGCAGGTGTGAATGCAACCCGCAGCAAATAAAGGAAATTAAGCAAACAATGTGGCGGCTGAGGAGCTGAACACAGTTGGAGACGGAGAAGGCATATTCTACGCAGCGCAAAGACGTCCCGTTACCGTGGATAGATAGACGTGGTCGAATGAGGCGGGAGAGAGAGGAGGGGGTCCAGTCCCCGACGGCACGACACATGCACGTTATGAGTATAATTGTATCACCATAGATTTCACTGTGTAGGCTAGTTTATGAATGGAACACATTGATAAAGGGTTAGGTTTCTGGTTTAAGGACTTCAGTGTTTTGTACCAAACTATTGTATGAGTACCGAACAAAGAATGTTTGCTTTCGCCATCTTGGTTGAAGAAGAGTCTGGGCAATTAATTAGTCGTATACCTCTGAGGTCAATGATTAAAGTGTTGATTGATGATTCAACCTTGATGATGAGACTTTTGAGGGGATTAGGTCCACCCATCAAGCCCATTAGTGTCAACCTCAGACCATATTGGTCTGATTTTGAATCTGAATGGCTTTGTGTTACTGCTATTGTCCTGGCTCTGTTCTAATTAAGGGCCATTTAGGAGTTTAGCATTTAAGGGTTTGTATACTAAGCTGTTCCCTGTGGGCCTATTGGATTGGTATTGTTTAAGCCGTGTGGAAATTTGGTGTTTAATTTTAAAATCCACTGCTTCTCGGCATATCTCCTTTCCCCCTCTGTCCAGGTTTGATTAGAACACATTGATAAAGGGTTAGGGTTAGGGTTAGGTTTCACTGTGTAAGCTAGTTTATGAATGGAACACATTGATAAAGGGTTAGGGTTAGGGTTAGGGTTAGGGTTAGGTTTCACTGTGTAAGCTAGTTTATGAATGGAACACATTGATAAAGGGTTAGGGTTAGGGTTAGGTTTCACTGTGTAGGCTAGTTTATGAATGGAACACATTGATAAAGGGTTAGGGTTAGGGTTAGGGTTAGGGTTAGGTTTCACTGTGTAAGCTAGTTTATGAATGGAACACATTGATAAAGGGTTAGGGTTAGGGTTAGGGTTAGGGTTAGGGTTAGGGTTCACTGTGTAGGCTAGTTTATGAATGGAACACATTGATAAAGGTCCCTGCTGCGGTTATACAGCGCAGTGTGAAGGCAAACCGCAGCAAATTAAATATGCAAGAATCCCAACTTCTGCCCATTCGCATCGAGTCTACCGAAGTATTAGGTGGGAATGTGACCTAAGTTACATAAGTTAGGCCGTTGCATATACGGCCCGTATACATATTTTCAGATGGGGGTCGGCGGCCTAGTACAGATATTTTTTGGGGTCCATGAAAATGTTTGAGAACCACTGATATAGAAACATGATGGTTTTTCAGAAAACTGTCAGGATTTAGAAGACTTTTTTTTTTAAAATGTCGACGTCATGTCTAAAATGGGTTAACACACCTGTGCAGTTGTCACGGGTGGGAGTGAGGTCATATCCTGTGTCACGGGTGGGAGTGAGGTCATATCCTGTGTCACGGGTGGGAGTGAGGTCATATCCTGTGTCACGGGTGGGAGTGAGGTCATATCCAGTGTCACGGGTGGGAGTGAGGTCATATCCTGTGTCACGGGTGGGAGTGAGGTCATATCCTGTGTCACGGGTGGGAGTGAGGTCATATCCTGTGTCACGGGTGGGAGTGAGGTCATATCCTGTGTCACGGGTGGGAGTGAGGTCATATCCTGTGTCACGGGTGGGAGTGAGGTCATATCCTGTGTCACGGGTGGGAGTGAGGTCATATCCTGTGTCACGGGTGGGAGTGAGGTCATATCCTGTGTCACGGGTGGGAGTGAGGTCATATCCTGTGTCACGGGTGCAGCTGTAGTTACCGATGGTGTTAGTACAGTTGGCATGGCGACCACAGATCAGCTGGTGTTAGATCAGATGGTGTTAGTACAGTTGGCATGGCGACCACAGATCAGCTGGTGTTAGTACAGTTGGCATGGCGACCACAGATCAGCTGGTGTTAGATCAGATGGTGTTAGTACAGTTGGCATGGCGACCACAGATCAGCTGGTGTTAGATCAGCTGGTGTTAGTACAGTTGGCATGGCGACCACAGATCAGCTGGTGTTAGATCAGATGGTGTTAGTACAGTTGGCATGGCGACCACAGATCAGATGGTGTTAGTACAGTTGGCATGGCGACCACAGATCAGATGGTGTTAGATCAGATGGTGTTAGTACAGTTGGCATGGCGACCACAGATCAGCTGGTGTTAGATCAGATGGTGTTAGTACAGTTGGCATGGCGACCACAGATCAGCTGGTGTTAGATCAGATGGTGTTAGTACAGTTGGCATGGCGACCACAGATCAGATGGTGTTAGTACAGTTGGCATGGCGACCACAGATCAGCTGGTGTTAGATCAGATGGTGTTAGTACAGTTGGCATGGCGACCACAGATCAGCTGGTGTTAGTACAGTTGGCATGGCGACCACAGATCAGCTGGTGTTAGTACAGTTGGCATGGCGACCACAGATCAGATGGTGTTAGTACAGTTGGCATGGCGACCACAGATCAGATGGTGTTAGTACAGTTGGCATGGCGACCACAGATCAGCTGGTGTTAGATCAGCTGGTGTTAGTACAGTTGGCATGGCGACCACAGATCAGATGGTGTTAGTACAGTTGGCATGGCGACCACAGATCAGCTGGTGTTAGATCAGATGGTGTTAGTACAGTTGGCATGGCGACCACAGATCAGATGGTGTTAGTACAGTTGGCATGGCGACCACAGATCAGCTGGTGTTAGATCAGATGGTGTTAGTACAGTTGGCATGGCGACCACAGATCAGCTTGTCCTCGCACTCATTAATGTCTGCTTGACCGAGAGAGAAATAATCAATTATTATGTCTAATAAGTAGGGATGTAGCTCGTTAATTGTTATTGATAACGATCACCTTATCGATCAGGCATATCGAGGCGGGTTCTTATCGAGACCACTATCCAGCATTTTATATTATTTTGTGTAAAGACAGGAGACGATACATTCTGAACAGAACCAGTATATTTTACTAAGGTCTTCAAATACAGTACATTTATAACAGACAATTGACCTTTTGACCAATAAAATAATATTAAAGAAACTGTTAAACTTAAGTGTTATGTTGTTTTAGCCTGGCTAATAAGCCAGACTAATATCACACAACACTGTCGCGGTATATCAGTCTGGGCTGGCTCCACTTGGATTTCATTTCCCGGGGAACATTTTCTCTTTGACGCAATTGGTCAGAGCTACTGTCAGTCAAAAGTCTCAAGCATTGAACGTCACTGTACCAAAGCCCGCCTATATTGCATACCGTGTCCCGATTGGTCCGACCTGTTCTCTGCTGTAGGAAAGAGGCGTGCTACTGAGCCTCGCCAGACCGTAATCCGCTGGTAGGCAACTTTTTTTTGCCAACGGCTGATTCGGTCTGGTTTATTAACCAGGCTAATGTTGTTTACCCTGGCAGCTGGTTGGCAGCTATCAATACACTTTTAGACCCACATGTTTGTGCCAGCGTGGATGATTACATTTATTCCTTGATCGACTCTTGCCATGATTGTTTAAACATGACGTCATGGGCCGCTATGCTCCATAACAGGCTTGATAAGCCCAAAGCTTATTGATAACGGGTACTTGATAAGCCCAAAACGTATTGATAACGGGTACTCAATAAGCCTAAAACGTATTGGTAACGGGTACTCGATAAGCCCAAAACGTATTGATATTGCTATTTTCAGCAAGTGTAAAATCAGCCATTACAATGCCATCAAGGCAGACCTACGACTAAAACTAAAGACTAAAACAACACTGAGGTGCAAGCCTGTACGCCAGCAGGTCAGTACAGATGGGCGTCTCTCCACACTCGCCTTCGCAGCGCCCCGTCCAGGCGGTGAAGTCGACTTCGTGCGCCACGTTCTTGAACCCGTCGTGGCATCGACAGGTGAAGCTCCCGTCCGTGTTGAGGCACTGTGCGTGTTCTCCACAGATGCTGACAATGTCACCGTCCTCACACTCGTTCACATCTAGAACAGAGAAACAATGTCACCGTCCTCACACTCGTTCACATCTAGAACAGAGAAACAATGTCACCGTCCGCACACTCGTTCACATCTGTGCACATTGATTGATTGATTGATTGATTGATTGAAATATTTATTAAAAGTTTGCAGAATTACAGTACATTTCAAGCACAAACTCAATACAAAGACTGTTAACTGTGAGTGGACGACCCAGCATTACACTTGTTTACAAGAGGGTCCACCATGTTCAATTAATCAAAACATTTAGAGACGTACAAATAGACACTTCTATATACCGGTAGTCAAAGAACAGAACAGGAATTCATCATAAAGGAGGTAAAAAGGGAAAAGAAACATATACAGTGAGGGGAAAAGAAGGTGGGCGGTGGGGGGGGTTCATATTGCAGCCGTCCGTAGGTGCCCTTTGAGAGACGTTTTGAAGGAGTCAAGGGATTCGCATGTCTTAATGACTGTTGGTAGGGCGTTCCACATTTTGGTGGCATAGGAGCGAAAATAATTTAGTCCCTTGTTGACACAGAGAAACATCTGTGCACATTGACACAGAGAAACATCTGTGCACATTGACACAGAGAAACATCTGTGCACATTGACACAGAGAAACATCTGTGCACATTGACACAGAGAAACATCTGTGCACATCGACACAGAGAAACATCTGTGCACATTGACACAGAGAAACATCTGTGCACATCGACACAGAGAAACATCTGTGCACATCGACACAGAGAAACATCTGTGCACATTGACACAGAGAAACAGAGAAACAAAAGACAAGAATAATTATATATAATGATATCAGAGTGGCAGATTACCTAGACGCAATTTGCAACTCTATATATTTTTATAATGGGATGAATCTAGAGTTGCAATACCCTCCATTGACTCCCTACTCATCACCAATACCCTCCATTGACTCCCCACTCATCCAATTTGCGTTTGCGATCTGCTTGTATTAAACAACGTTAAACTCAACCAACATTGCAGCTCTAGGCCAAGCTTTAATTATCCTCTTTCAATATGCCGAGCTTTTGTTTCATTAAAATCCACCCTAGACATGTTGTTATGAGATACTTTCTGTCAAGACATCCTCTGCAGATGATTCTTTCACCTGTGTGTTGCAGTTTGGAAGCACCTCCTGCATTATGTGCAGATTCAAAACAGGTGGTACACAGGGCTGTTCAATAACAGGTGGTACACAGGGCTGTTCAGTAACAGGTGGTACACAGGGCTGTTCAGTAACAGGTGGTACACAGGGCTGTTCAGTAACAGGTGGTACACAGGGCTGTTCAGTAACAGGTGGTACACAGGGCTGTTCAATAACAGGTGGTACACAGGGCTGTTCAGTAACAGGTGGTACACAGGGCTGTTCAGTAACAGGTGGTACACAGGGCTGTTCAGTAACAGGTGGTACACAGGGCTGTTCAGTAACAGGTGGTACGCAGGGCCGTTCAGTAACAGGTGGTACGCAGGGCCGTTCAGTAACAGGTGGTACGCAGGGCCGTTCAGTAACAGGTGGTACGCAGGGCCGTTCAGTAACAGGTGGTACACAGGGCTGTTCAGTAACAGGTGGTACGCAGGGCCGTTCAGTAACAGGTGGTATGCAGGGCTGTTCAGTAACAGGTGGTACGCAGGGCCGTTCAGTAACAGGTGGTACGCAGGGCTTTTCAGTGACTAACAGGTGGTACGCAGGGCCGTTCAGTAACAGGTGGTACGCAGGGCCGTTCAGTAACAGGTGGTACGCAGGGCCATTCAGTGACTAACAGGTGGTACACAGGGCTGTTCAGTAACAGGTGGTACACAGGGCTGTTCAGTAACAGGTGGTACGCAGGGCCGTTCAGTGACTAACAGGTGGTACGCAGGGCCGTTCAGTGACTAACAGGTGGTACACAGGGCCGTTCAGTAACAGGTGGTACGCAGGGCCGTTCAGTGACTAACAGGTGGTACACAGGGCCGTTCAGTAACAGGTGGTACGCAGGGCCGTTCAGTGACTAACAGGTGGTACACAGGGCTGTTCAGTAACAGGTGGTACACAGGGCTGTTCAGTAACAGGTGGTACACAGGGCTGTTCAGTAACAGGTGGTACACAGGGCTGTTCAGTAACAGGTGGTACACAGGGCTGTTCAATAACAGGTGGTACACAGGGCTGTTCAGTAACAGGTGGTACACAGGGCTGTTCAGTAACAGGTGGTACACAGGGCTGTTCAGTAACAGGTGGTACACAGGGCTGTTCAGTAACAGGTGGTACGCAGGGCCGTTCAGTAACAGGTGGTACGCAGGGCCGTTCAGTAACAGGTGGTACGCAGGGCCGTTCAGTAACAGGTGGTACGCAGGGCCGTTCAGTAACAGGTGGTACACAGGGCTGTTCAGTAACAGGTGGTACGCAGGGCCGTTCAGTAACAGGTGGTATGCAGGGCTGTTCAGTAACAGGTGGTACGCAGGGCCGTTCAGTAACAGGTGGTACGCAGGGCTTTTCAGTGACTAACAGGTGGTACGCAGGGCCGTTCAGTAACAGGTGGTACGCAGGGCCGTTCAGTAACAGGTGGTACGCAGGGCCATTCAGTGACTAACAGGTGGTACACAGGGCTGTTCAGTAACAGGTGGTACACAGGGCTGTTCAGTAACAGGTGGTACGCAGGGCCGTTCAGTAACAGGTGGTACACAGGGCTGTTCAGTAACAGGTGGTACGCAGGGCCGTTCAGTGACTAACAGGTGGTACGCAGGGCCGTTCAGTAACAGGTGGTACGCAGGGCCGTTCAGTAACAGGTGGTACGCAGGGCCATTCAGTGACTAACAGGTGGTACACAGGGCTGTTCAGTAACAGGTGGTACACAGGGCTGTTCAGTAACAGGTGGTACGCAGGGCCGTTCAGTAACAGGTGGTACACAGGGCTGTTCAGTAACAGGTGGTACGCAGGGCCGTTCAGTGACTAACAGGTGGTACGCAGGGCCGTTCAGTGACTAACAGGTGGTACACAGGGCCGTTCAGTAACAGGTGGTACGCAGGGCCGTTCAGTGACTAACAGGTGGTACACAGGGCCGTTCAGTAACAGGTGGTACGCAGGGCCGTTCAGTGACTAACAGGTGGTACACAGGGCTGTTCAGTAACAGGTGGTACACAGGGCTGTTCAGTAACAGGTGGTACACAGGGCTGTTCAGTAACAGGTGGTACACAGGGCTGTTCAGTAACAGGTGGTACACAGGGCTGTTCAATAACAGGTGGTACACAGGGCTGTTCAGTAACAGGTGGTACACAGGGCTGTTCAGTAACAGGTGGTACACAGGGCTGTTCAGTAACAGGTGGTACACAGGGCTGTTCAGTAACAGGTGGTACGCAGGGCCGTTCAGTAACAGGTGGTACGCAGGGCCGTTCAGTAACAGGTGGTACGCAGGGCCGTTCAGTAACAGGTGGTACGCAGGGCCGTTCAGTAACAGGTGGTACACAGGGCTGTTCAGTAACAGGTGGTACGCAGGGCCGTTCAGTAACAGGTGGTATGCAGGGCTGTTCAGTAACAGGTGGTACGCAGGGCCGTTCAGTAACAGGTGGTACGCAGGGCTTTTCAGTGACTAACAGGTGGTACGCAGGGCCGTTCAGTAACAGGTGGTACGCAGGGCCGTTCAGTAACAGGTGGTACGCAGGGCCATTCAGTGACTAACAGGTGGTACACAGGGCTGTTCAGTAACAGGTGGTACACAGGGCTGTTCAGTAACAGGTGGTACGCAGGGCCGTTCAGTAACAGGTGGTACACAGGGCTGTTCAGTAACAGGTGGTACGCAGGGCCGTTCAGTGACTAACAGGTGGTACGCAGGGCCGTTCAGTGACTAACAGGTGGTACACAGGGCCGTTCAGTAACAGGTGGTACGCAGGGCCGTTCAGTGACTAACAGGTGGTACACAGGGCCGTTCAGTAACAGGTGGTACGCAGGGCCGTTCAGTGACTAACAGGTGGTACACAGGGCCGTTCAGTAACAGGTGGTACGCAGGGCCGTTCAGTGACTAACAGGTGGTACACAGGGCCGTTCAGTAACAGGTGGTACGCAGGGCCGTTCAGTAACAGGTGGTACGCAGGGCCGTTCAGTAACAGGTGGTACGCAGGGCCGTTCAGTAACAGGTGGTACGCAGGGCCGTTCAGTAACAGGTGGTACGCAGGGCCGTTCAGTAACAGGTGGTACGCAGGGCTGTTCAGTAACAGGTGGTACGCAGGGCCATTCAGTGACTAACAGGTGGTACACAGGGCTGTTCAGTAACAGGTGGTACGCAGGGCCGTTCAGTAACAGGTGGTACGCAGGGCTTTTCAGTGACTAACAGGTGGTACGCAGGGCCGTTCAGTAACAGGTGGTACGCAGGGCCGTTCAATAACAGGTGGTACACAGGGCTGTTCAGTAACAGGTGGTACGCAGGGCCGTTCAGTGACTAACAGGTGGTACGCAGGGCCGTTCAGTAACAGGTGGTACGCAGGGCCGTTCAGTGACTAACAGGTGGTACACAGGGCTGTTCAGTAACAGGTGGTACGCAGGGCTGTTCAGTAACAGGTGGTACACAGGGCTGTTCAGTAACAGGTGGTACGCAGGGCCGTTCAGTAACAGGTGGTACGCAGGGCCGTTCAGTGACTAACAGGTGGTACACAGGGCCGTTCAGTAACAGGTGGTACACAGGGCCGTTCAGTGACTAACAGGTGGTACACAGGGCCGTTCAGTAACAGGTGGTACACAGGGCTGTTCAGTAACAGGTGGTACACAGGGCCGTTCAGTAACAGGTGGTACACAGGGCCGTTCAGTAACAGGTGGTACACAGGGCCGTTCAGTAACAGGTGGTACACAGGGCCGTTCAGTAACAGGTGGTACACAGGGCCGTTCAGTAACAGGTGGTACACAGGGCCGTTCAGTAACAGGTGGTACACAGGGCCGTTCAGTAACAGGTGGTACGCAGGGCCGTTCAGTAACAGGTGGTACGCAGGGCCGTTCAGTAACAGGTGGTACACAGGGCTGTTCAGTAACAGGTGGTACGCAGGGCCGTTCAGTAACAGGTGGTACGCAGGGCCGTTCAGTAACAGGTGGTACACAGGGCTGTTCAGTAACAGGTGGTACGCAGGGCCGTTCAGTAACAGGTGGTACGCAGGGCCGTTCAGTGACTAACAGGTGGTACGCAGGGCCGTTCAGTGACTAACAGGTGGTACGCAGGGCCGTTCAGTAACAGGTGGTACACAGGGCTGTTCAGTAACAGGTGGTACGCAGGGCCGTTCAGTAACAGGTGGTACACAGGGCCGTTCAGTAACAGGTGGTACACAGGGCCGTTCAGTAACAGGTGGTACGCAGGGCCGTTCAGTAACAGGTGGTACACAGGGCCGTTCAGTAACAGGTGGTACACAGGGCCGTTCAGTAACAGGTGGTACACAGGGCCGTTCAGTAACAGGTGGTACACAGGGCCGTTCAGTAACAGGTGGTACACAGGGCTGTTTAGTAACAGGTGGTACACAGGGCTGTTCAGTAACAGGTGGTACGCAGGGCCGTTCAGTAACAGGTGGTACACAGGGCTGTTCAGTAACAGGTGGTACACAGGGCCGTTCAGTAACAGGTGGTACGCAGGGCCGTTCAGTGACTTACGACGAGTGCCTCCAAACTCCAGCACTTAGAAAAATAATCACCTGCAGAGGATTTCTTGACAGAAAGTAGCTCATAACAACATGTCTACGGTGGATTTTTATGACACAAAAGCTCGGCAGATTGAAATGGGATAATTAAAGCTTGGCCTAGAGCTGCAATGTTGGTGAGTTTAACGTTGTTTAATACAAGCAGATCGCAAACACAATGTGGATGAGTGGGGAGTCAATGGAGGGTATTGGTGATGAGTGGGGAGTCAATGGAGGGGATTGGTGATGAGTAGGGAGTCAATGGAGGGGATTGGTGATGAGTGGGGAGTCAATGGAGGGGATTGGTGATGAGTAGGGAGTCAATGGAGGGGATTGGTGATGAGTGGGGAGTCAATGGAGGGGATTGGTGATGAGTGGGGAGTCAATGGAGGGTATTGGTGATGAGTGGGGAGTCAATGGAGGGGATTGGTGATGAGTGGGGAGTCAATGGAGGGGATTGGTGATGAGTAGGGAGTCAATGGAGGGGATTGGTGATGAGTGGGGAGTCAATGGAGGGGATTGGTGATGAGTGGGGAGTCAATGGAGGGGATTGGTGATGAGTGGGGAGTCAATGGAGGGGATTGGTGATGAGTGGGGAGTCAATGGAGGGGATTGGTGATGAGTAGGGAGTCAATGGAGGGGATTGGTGATGAGTGGGGAGTCAATGGAGGGGATTGGTGATGAGTGGGGAGTCAATGGAGGGGATTGGTGATGAGTAGGGAGTCAATGGAGGGGATTTCAACTCTAGATTCATCCCATTATAAACAAAATCTAGAGTTGCAAATTGCGGCAAGCAGATTACCCTGACACTGACACACAAGGATTTATAACAATGTTTTCATGTTTCCTGTTCTCCCCTATATGTCAAATATGTATCAATAAGGTCACAGACAGTTCACAATGGATTCAAATCTCACCTTTATTATTTAAGTTAAAGGACCACTTCACCACTTTTCAACATCTCTTCATATAATTGGTCCTCACTAATGTTCATGATAAAACACCACCATTTTTTCCCTACTCTAGGCAGATTTTTTTTTAAACAAGATTTGTTTTAAAATATATTTAGATTTGTATTATCGTGAGAACGATGGCTTCAACTTTTGCATTGCAACTTTTCATGAAAAGAAAGCCTGCAGTTTCTATTAGCTTGGATTCACCATCGATGATGTCACCGGGTTTCTGAACTGCCCACAGCCCTCCTATGAGACACAAACTGAGTAGGAAAAAATGGTGGTATTTTATCATGAACATTAGTTAGGACCAATTATAGGAAGAGAAGTTGAAAAGTGGTGAAGTGGTCCTTTAAGTAAGTCGTGTTGTTTTGAAAATGTTTGACAACTGTTACCACAGTGCTTCCTGGTTCTGACCAAGGACAGTCTAAGAAGGATGAGACGCGAAGACCGTACAGGCGACGCCATGTTGCTTTGGAAGGAAAGAAACATGCGCAATGGGCTATATGTAGCCAACACTTCCGCGTTCAGCTTCCTTGGTCTCAACTGCGCATGTTTCTTTCCTTCCAAAGCAACATGGCGTCGCCCGTACGGTCTTCGCGTCTCGTCCTTCTTAGACTGTCCTTGGTTCTGACCAAGGAAGCTCTGAGAAGGAAGGGAAGTGGTCACGTGACTGGGCTGCGCCATGACACTTTCATGGACACTTTCATGGGAGCCAAACTCACACCGGAAGTGCAATGAATACATGGCAGTGAATGGAGCCGGCTGGACCAGCTCATAACAAACATTATTTATGAACCATTGAGACCTTTTGTAAAGTAATCACTTCTGGAAAATAACAGACATATCACAGGTGGTTTTCTAATCACTTACTTTTTGATGTGCACAGAGTGTACAGTATATCATTTTATCTGAGGATCTAAGTATCGCGAGATTTGGCTGCCAGACAGGAAACGGTGGGAAGTCTCGCGATATCATACCTCTATAAAAATTACAGTGTACACATCAAATAACAACACAGCAGACAATAATGTGTTACATGTCTTCTGTTATTTTCCAGAAGTGATTACTTTACAAAAGGTCTCAATTGTTCATAAATAATGTTTGTTCATGAGCTGGTCACTGAGCTCTCATTGACTCCAGTGCATTCTGCCAAACTTCCGGGTAGTTTGGCTCCCATGAAAGTGTCCATGAAAGTGTCATGGCGCAGCCCAGTCACGTGACCACTTCCCTTCCTTCTCAGAGCTTCCTTGGGTTCTGACCAGTGGGAAAGGACCCCATTGAAGCATCAGGGCTGCCTTTCTTAGTGCTTGACTGACTCCACTGTAGGGAGCATGCTCGGTCCATCCCACCTGATCAAACTGTGGTTTTGTAAATACTTACTGTATGTGAATTGTTGTGGGAAATGTGTAATGCTCTAAATGTGATCATACATGTGTTGAAGTGAGTTTATTGTCTCTGGACATGCAGGGAATAGGCTGGTAATATTGTGGAATCAATTAAGGTTGGTACGGTCCAGTGGGAGGGGCCTAACCTATTTAACCCATTTTGGGCGGGAACCCCTTTTTGTGTTTTAAACATTATGTTGTACTTTAGCTGTTGAAAAATAGCAGATCTACAAGCTCATAGAGCGGCACCGAGTGCCGCTCTAAGAGCTTGTAGATCTGCTATTTTTTTTTTTTTTTAAATCGTTAAAATGTGGCCCACATTATAATAATATATTCTTTCAGAGCGTTTTTAACTCAAATATTTGCTTCTGGGGGGGGGGGGGGGGGTCCCTGGAACTACATATTTTCAGATGGGGGTCGGCGGCCAATTACAGATAATTCTGGGGCTCCTTGACATGAAATAGTTTGAGAACCACTGACATATAGAAACATAGGGTTTCTATAAAACTATCAGGATTCCAGGTCCAGTTCCAGTTCCAGGTCCAGGTCCAGTTCCAGCACCGGAACTGGCTAGCTGCGACAGAGCAGATCAGAGGCAGGAACGTAGGGACGCGCAGCTAGCCAACCTGGCTCTGGAGGCGGTACAATGGGATGTCAATAAGGAAGTCAAGGAAGGAAGGAAGAGAGAATTTCAGAGCTGCCAAAACGGTCAAACAAAAATACTTAACGGCTTCTGCGCCAAAGGAAAATTCGTTGAGGTTTCCGTTGTCTCCTATAGCTCCTATATGCTTCTTTTGAAACATATCACGACTACTCAAACAGCGCAGCACGGACGTTTCCGACGGAAAGTACGTCTGTATACCATTTAGCTTGGGACCGATGGGGAGGGACCCTATGTAAAGTCCAGTGTAAACAAACTTTACAGAGGGTCCCGAGAGGGGCTATGTTTGAGTCTAACTTCCACAGACACGCATCGATGTGTTTGAGTCTAACTTCCACAGACACGCATCGATGTGTTTGAGTCTAACTTCCACAGACACGCATCGATGTGTTTGAGTCTAACTTCCACAGACACGCATCGATGTGTTTGAGTCTAACTTCAACAGACACGCATCGATGTGTTTGAGTCTAACTTACACAGACACGCATCGATGTGTTTGAGTCTAACTTCCACAGACACGCATCGATGTGTTTGAGTCTAACTTCCACAGACACGCGTCGAACTGTTTGAGTCTAACTTCCACAGACACGCATCGATGTGTTTGAGTCTAACTTCCACAGACACGCATCGATGTGTTTGAGTCTAACTTCCACAGACACGCATCGATGTGTTTGAGTCCAACTTCCACAGACACGCGTCGAACTGTTTGAGTCTAACTTCCACGGCTGCTGCAGACACGCATCGATCTGAAACCCCAAAATGTCTAGTCAGCCACAAGAAAAGACAAGAAGTTGTGAAGGAATGACAGCTACTCACACAGAAAGAAATGCATTACGGTATATAGGTTTGATTTCTCCCTCTAGCGATATTGACGTCAGACTCCGGTGCTCTATATAGCCTCAGAGCATTAACCAACAGAAGTAAGCATAAAATCAGGAGGTCATTATTACCAACACATTTCTTCCCTTTAACTGCTTGTCCGATTCCACATGTGGTGTTGATGCTCCAGGCACATGGTTTCAGCGAACACAGTAACCCTGGAAGAAATAACACAACACACCATTAGATTATAATCCCTTAGTGTTTTAACCCTGGGGAACAGATAACACACCATTAGATTATAATCCCTTAGTGTTTTAACCCTGGGGAACAGATAACACACTATTAGATTATAATCCCTTAGTGTTTTAACCCTGGGGAACAGATAACACACTATTAGATTATAATCCCTTAGTGTTTTAACCCTGGGGAACAGATAACACACTATTAGATTATAATCCCTTAGTGTTTAAATAACACACATTAGATTATAATCCCTTAGTGTTTTAAATAACACACCATTAGATTATACTCCCTTAGTGTTTTAAATAACACACTATTAGATTATACTCCCTTAGTGTTTTAAATAACACACCATTAGATTATAATCCCTTAGTGTTTTAAATAACGCACCATTAGATTATACTCCCTTAGTGTTTTAAATAACACACCATTAGATTATAATCCCTTAGTGTTTAAATAACACACATTAGATTATAATCCCTTAGTGTTTTAAATAACACACATTAGATTATAATCCCTTAGTGTTTTAAATAACACACCATTAGATTATACTCCCTTAGTGTTTTAAATAACACACTATTAGTTTATACTCCCTTAGTGTTTTAAATAACACACCATTAGATTATAATCCCTTAGTGTTTTAAATAACACACCATTAGATTATACTCCCTTAGTGTTTTAAATAACACACCATTAGATTATAATCCCTTAGTGTTTTAAATAACACACTATTAGATTATAATCCCTTAGTGTTTTAATTAACACACTATTAGATTATAATCCCATAGTGTTTTAAATAACACACCATTAGATTATAATCCCTTAGTGTTTTAAATAACACACCATTAGATTATAATCCCTTAGTGTTTTGAATAACACACCATTAGATTATAATCCCTTAGTGTTTAAATAACACACCATTAGATTATACTCCCTTAGTGTTTTGAATAACACACCATTAGATTATACTCCCTTAGTGTTTAAATAACACACTATTAGATTATACTCCCTTAGTGTTTTAAATAACACACCATTAGATTATAATACCTTAGTGTTTTAAATAACACACCATTAGATTATAATCCTTTAGTGTTTTTCTCACTGCATGACAAGCTGTTCCAGACTAGTGCAGTATCCAGAAACGCTCTGTAGTCACAAAATGATGCTAAAAATAACAGCAATGACAACAATCTGAAGAGACACGAACTGCCTGTATATCTAGTTAGTTGTTAGGTAGCCTCGGAAACACAGACTTTTTTATTTCCAGGGAGAAAAAAAAAGGTCTGGGTCCGAGTCCACTTCAGTTCGGCATAGAGTAGCACAAACGTCGCTCACTCTCTGCTGATTTCTGATCGTCTGCATCGTCTGACACGCACACCCACACACACACACACACACACACACACACACACACACACACACACACACACACACACACACACACACACACACACACACACACACACACACACACACACACACACACACACACACACACACACACACACACACACACACACACACACTCCTCTCTCTCTCTGTCGCTCTAATTAATTAGTCTCATGTGGCGCAGCTGCGTCTAGATTCTCCCGGCGGATCCTGCCGGGAGCTGCCTCTATGCCATAGAAAGCAGAGGTGGACCCCAGGCTAGGGGGTCCGTGGTGGACCCCAGGCTAGGGGGTCCGTGGTGGACCCCAGGCTAGGGGGTCCTCGGTGGACCCCAGGCTAGGGGGTCCGCGGTGGACCCCAGGCTAGGGGGTCCGCGGTGGACCCCAGGCTAGGGGGTCCGTGGTGGACCCCAGGCTAGGGGGTCCGTGGTGGACCCCAGGCTAGGGGGTCCGTGGTGGACCCCAGGCTAGGGGGTCCGTGGTGGACCCCAGGCTAGGGGGTCCGCGGTGGACCCCAGGCTAGGGGGTCCGTGGTGGACCCCAGGCTAGGGGGTCCGTGGTGGACCCCAGGCTAGGGGGTCCGTGGTGGACCCCAGGCTAGGGGGTCCGTGGTGGACCCCAGGCTAGGGGGTCCGTGGTGGACCCCAGGCTAGGGGGTCTGCCGGGAGCTGCCTCTATGCCATAGAGAGCAGAGGTGGGTTTCAGGCTAAGTTGTTAGGTTCCTTCCCCCATATGTGACACATACTGTACACCAGTGGTTCCCAAACTTTTTCACGTCAAGGACCCCCAAATTGACCCTAATTAGCCCCGCGGACCCCCGTTAGAAAAGACATGCCAGGGACCCCCATAAGAGAAGATTGTTACGGCTCTAACAGTGATTCTCAACCCGTTTAATTTCAAGGACCCCCTGCAGTATTACATGCATTAATCTACAGACCCCCCATTTAATGGCATTTCTATCTCTGGGACCACAATTTATATTGTAAAATCAATGTTAATTTAACTCTGAGAGTGTATAAATGGAACATTTGTACATTATCAGAGTTACAGACCCATAAGGGTCCATTTTGGTTCCTAACTATCATTTAGCTGGGGACCCCCTGGAACTCCCTCAAGGACCCCTGGGGGTCCCTGGACCCCCATATGTGACACATACTGTACACAGACCCATGTGTGAGGAAGGCCCATGTGCATAATGACCGTCCTATAGTCAGGAAGGCCCATGTGCATAATGACCGTCCTATAGTCAGGAAGGCCCATGTGCATAATGACCGTCCTATAGTCAGGAAGGCCCATGTGCATAATGACCGTCCTATAGTCAGGAAGGCCCATGTGCATAATGACCGTCCTATAGTCAGGAAGGCCCATGTGCATAATGACCGTCCTATAGTCAGGAAGGCCCATGTGCATAATGACCGTCCTATAGTCAGGAAGGCCCATGTGCATAATGACCGTCCTATAGTCAGGAAGGCCCATGTGCATAATGACCGTCCTATAGTCAGGAAGGCCCATGTGCATAATGACCGTCCTATAGTCAGGAAGGCCCATGTGCATAATGACCGTCCTCTCCTCTCCCACCCAGGGACATGCAGAGAGTGTTAGAGGCTGAAATCCCGTATAAAAGGGCACTTTTGGACGAAAATAGCGAAAATAGGTGATCTACAAGCTTGAGAGCTTGTAGATCAGCTATTTTCGGGGCGCAACCCAGCACTCTTTAGCTATAGTGGAGACGCGGTGTGCTTAAGTTCTAGGAGACTTGGGAGTTGGGAGAAAAAAAGCAATTCTCCTGAACGCTGCCTTCCTTCCGGCATGGCATGGAAAGGAGAGGAGTGGCATTTTGCATTTCTTTCACCATGTAGTAAATGCTGGTCTGGAGAGGGCAGTTGTTTTACAGACGGGTAAAAGGGGCAGGGGCTGAAGCCCCCTTTGATGTCTATGTGTGCACGTCCCTGCTTCCCACCCTTCCCACCGTCTCTTTGAACTCCTGCTATCTGGTAGGAGGTCCAAGAGCTTATAGGAGGAAGCACCAGCATGTCGTCCAGGTTGTTAACACTCTGAACGCCCGGGGGTCTTTAGGACCATTAAATCAGAGCGCCCAGCGATTTGCAGCAACGGAGCACATTTAGCGACGCACCAGGCGCCATCTTGGATGTAGCTGTAGCAGCAACGTGTCGCCAAAACACCCCCGAGGCGATGGATGGATGGAACGGGAGGTATGATTCATTCTAACGTGACTAGATGGATGGAACGGGAGGTATGATTCATTCTAACGGGAGGTATGATTCATTCTAACGGGAGGTATGATTCATTCTAACGTGACTAGATGGATGGAACGGGAGGTATGATTCATTCTAACGTGACTAGCGACGGAACCGCAGTGGGCCATCTAACACAACGGGAGGTATGATTCATTCTAACGTGACTAGCGACGGAACCGCGGTGGGCCGTCTAACACATAGTCTTTGGTTAGAATTGGACGGAATGATTTAGATCAAGAGTTATTCACGTTTTAAGATTTTCGATCTCATCCGCTAAAATGGGGGGGGGGGGGGGGGGGCATTTTGGATGACGTCCCAACCGGAAATGACATCGAATGTTGCCCAACAGCATTAACCAACAGAACTAAGCAAAATCAGGAGGTGGAGCGATGCGATCGGTTTTGATATCAAGTTCCTTCTCCGCCCTGCATGGGCTTCGGGCGTTACTATTTGATAGGACGGAGACCTCCGTTTATGACACTTGGGGTGTTAACCCATTTAGACCTGAGGACGATTCTACAAATGTCTTCTAAATCCTGACAGTTTTCTGAAAAACCTCATGTTTCTATGTCAATGACTCCAAAAATTATAGTAACTACATTTTTTAGGTTTTTGATTTTTTTTGGCATAAATCAGTGCTATTGAACACCCTTTACGTCTGTGTGTTGTTTAGAAACTATTGCACCAATGGAAAGTAGTAAAAAGTGCTTTGGACAAAACCTCTTAACTCCATTGGACCCTCAAACTGTCTGATAAAGCAGCCAACTCCACCACCTCTCCCCCTCTCAAACTGTCTGCTATAAAGCAGCCAACTCCACCACCTCTCCCCCTCTCAAACTGTCTGCTATAAAGCAACTAACTCCAACACCTCTCCCCCTCTCAAACTGTCTGCTATAAAGCAGCTAACTCCACCACCTCTCCCCCTCTCAAACTGTCTGCTATAAAGCAGCTAACTCCACCACCTCTTCCCCTCTCAAACTGTCTGCTATAAAGCAGCTAACGCCCCCACCTCTTCCCCTCTCAAACTGTCTGCTATAAAGCAACTAAGTCCACCACCTCTGCCCCTCTCAAACGGTCTGCTATAAAGCAACTAACTCCACCACCTCTCCCCCTCTCAAACTGTCTGCTATAAAGCAACTAAGTCCACCACCTCTCCCCCTCTCAAACTGTCTGCTATAAAGCAACTAAGTCCACCACCTCTCCCCCTCTCAAACTGTCTGCTATAAAGCAGCTAACTCCCCCACCTCTTCCCCTCTCAAACTGTCTGCTATAAAGCAACTAACTCCATCATTTTTTGGGGGTTAAACCCTAAATTGACTCACCTAATCTCTGCTGTCGGGAGGAAACCTCATAACTCCAAAAGTTATGAGGTGGAGTTATGAGGTTTCCTCCCGACAGCAGAGATTAGGTGAGTCAATTTAGGGTTTAACCCCAAAAAAATTGATACAAAAGGTTTTTCAATGGATTTTGGTAGTATTGGGCATGCTAAATAACATACTAAAAGTCTACCAAAATCTACCTCCCAAAATGGCTATATCTCAACTGGAGAAAAGGTTGCAAAGGATTTGTCAACTGATTCTGGTACCTCTGGACATGCTTAAGGACATACCAACAAATTAGGTAAATAAACCTGCTGGAAAGGCGTCATTTCCAAGATGGCGTTCAAAATGGCAGCCGGCCAAGCTTAAAATCAAAAATCTAGGTAAATAAACCTGCTGGAAAGGTGTCATTTTCAAAATGGCTGCCTGGAGCTTAAATTGGTTATACCTTAAAATGGGTTACTATTCAACTAAGAAAGGTGGTCTTTATTCATCATCCTCCTCAAGATCCCCTGGAAGAAACGCGTTATGTGGATTGTCACATTCCTGAAGTTGGCATGGCCCACAGACAGTAGTACAAGGTAGTCCATCTTTTCTGCATGAGCAGCGGAGTGTCTTGCAAGGTGTGGAACAGTTACAATGAATGACCTTCAAGAGACTGTCTGGAGCAACATTCATTGTTGACATGAGTGGCAAATCTATTGTACAGAAGGTGCCACCCTGGGGGCCTCTTCAGGGCATCATACCATCTTCTGTTCCCATCCAGATCATGATCTGGTAGTATGCTCTAGGACAGTGAAATTGGTAGCAGATTCAGTTGGTGGCAACCAGACGTTCAGGCGTTACAGATGAAGCTGAGACAACCTTCTTGCTGAAAGTGTTATATCGCATTGTTGCGAGCGAATCTGTGCACTTTCCACCAAAGAGGACAGCCATTACTTAGTTGGCAGCCAAGGTCATCAATCACCTCTGTGGTCTGGTTTGAGACAGTGAAAACATTGGCACAAGATCGCAGGATCGCAGGATTTACAAGCTTCTGAAAAGCAGTCTTTTTGCCAACCCCAAAGATCCGAGAAGTCGTGTCACAGCCATCTGAGAACACATATCATGTCCGAGTACTTCCTTTAAATGTTTTATGTCATACACTTTAAAACTGCCATCAGCTTTTGTCTTGTCTGATCTGAAATAAAGGCACTTACTATCTCCCTGTGCATAGTAAAGGAGTAAGACAAGGAGATCAGTATCTTCTCCAATCAGCGTAGTGGTGTGAAGAAGAGATGCATCCACTGCAGCCTTTGCTATGTCTACATCAGCATCTCCAGGTGCATTGATCACAATGCAATTCCTTTTTTTGAGTTCATCACTTATCATTTGGATCATCCATCCATCCATCCATCTTCAACCACTTATCCGTAGTCGGGTCGCGGGGGCAACAGCTCCACCAGAGTGCTCTAGACTTCCCTCTCCAGAGCAACATTAGTGATTTCCTCCTGGAGGATTCCGAGACGTTCCAAGGCCAGTGAGTCGATGTATTTCCTCCAACTGCGCCTTGGTCTGCCCCGGGGTCTCCTCCCAGTGGGACGTGCGTCGAGGACCTCCCTAGGGAGGCGCCCGAGAGGCATCCTAACCAGGTGCCCGAACCACCTCAGCTGACTCCTTTCCAGGCGAAGGAGCAGCGGTTCTACTCCGAGTCTCTCTCGTGTGACTGAACTTCTCACCCTATCTCTAAGGGAGATGCCAGCCACCCGTCGAAGAAAACTCATTTCGGCCGCTTGTATTCGCGACCTTATTCTTTCGGTCATGACCCACACTTCCTGACCATAGGTGAGAGTAGGAACGAAGATTGCTCGGTAGACAGAGAGCTTTGCCTTCTGGCTCAACTCTCTTTTCGTCACAACAGTGCGG
Organism: Electrona antarctica; assembly: GCF_951216825.1. Taxonomy (NCBI): domain Eukaryota; kingdom Metazoa; phylum Chordata; class Actinopteri; order Myctophiformes; family Myctophidae; genus Electrona; species Electrona antarctica. The sequence goes on from NW_027638186.1 coordinate 73,821, forward strand.
TACAGCGACTGCAATACCGCCCCTGTCGCTCCGATTCTCCGGCTGATCTCCTTCTCCGTCCTCCCCTCACTCGTGAACAAGACCCCGAGATACTTGAACTCCTTCACCTGGGGTAATGCCTCATTCCCTACCCGGACTGCACAATCCACCGGTTTCGATTTCATTTGGATCAGTCTCTTTTTATTCAGATCCCTTGACAGGAACTCCACCCCCTCTTACCTGTGAACTCTGTCTCAGAAGTGAAGTTGACAATGGGATGAATATTGTTTCCTCTTCTTTGATGTGTATTATCTTTAGTGGATGGCCCATCCTCATAGCCATCGAACAGAATGGTTGTTGCTGAGCCATAATGCTTGATGGTGAAGTCTGCATATGACTGTGCAATTGTACCATAGCTTTGTAGCAAGCTTCCATGGTATTCGGTGAAGGAGTGAACCTCCATCAAGAACGTAATACTCTTGTTTCTGGTACCGAATCTAAGATTGCATCACTTGCATGATCACAGATTGCATGCGCTAGTTGTGGTTTATCAGCCTTGCAGAAAACGTTTCTGTCTTCAAAAAGGGCAGGAGGGAAAGGACTGAGCTCGTAACACATAACCTCCTCCAATGACAGCTCTCCAGTTTGGAGACAATCAGGAAACGTTGAAACAGAAGTGTAGAATCAATGGTTCGATCAGGAGCAACCTTGATAGCCGATTTTTGTCCAAGGGTTGTGGCTTTATCCTTTCTACTGAATGAGAACGTGAATGCAGGCTGTCCAATCAACACCAGTAACAACATTCCTAGCTCAGACTGTGAAAACATGCCTAATGAAACTGATTCAGATGGTGAAATCATCAGAAGTGAAATCTTCTGATGAAGTCATCAGAAGGTATATTGTCCCAGATTCTTATTGTGTAGACCAGGGGTTCTCAACGTTTTGTATTGTGTAGACCAGGGGTTCTCAACGTGTTTCGCTGGGGACCCTCGAAAATGCTTTGGCCATGTCTCGTTTTTGGTATGTTCATAAGCATGTCCAGAGGTACCAGAATCAGTTGACAAATCCTTTGCAACATTTTCTCCAGTTGAGATATAGCCATTTTAAGCTCCGCGCAGCCATTTTGGACGCCATCTTGAAAATGGCGGCTTTCTGGGAGGTCGATTTTGGTAGACTTTTAGTATGTTATTTAGCATGCCCATTACTACCGAAATCCATTGAAAAACCTTTTGTAAAAAAATGTTTGGGGTTAAGTGCTTTTTTTCACTAAATTGACTCACCTAGATATTGTGTATAAAGTGACAAATAAAAGCTGATTGTCTGATTTGGAGTTATCGCTTGATCTTTCTGCCCAGCCTGGCTTCATAAACAGACCGTTATACAACATTGATCTTTCTGCCCAGCCTGGCTTCATAAACAGACCGTTATACAACATTGATCTTTCTGCCCAGCCTGGCTTCATAAACAGACCGTTATACAACATTCAGCCTGGCTTCATAAACAGACCGTTATACAACATTGATCTTTCTGCCCAGCCTGGCTTCATAAACAGACCATTATACAACATTCAGCCTGGCTTCATAAACAGACCGTTATACAACATTCAGCCTGGCTTCATAAACAGACCGTTATACAACATTCAGCCTGGCTTCATAAACAGACCGTTATACAACATTCAGCCTGGCTTCATAAACAGACCGTTATACAACATTCAGCCTGGCTTCATAAACAGACCGTTATACAACATTCAGCCTGGCTTCATAAACAGACCGTTATACAACATTCACACGCATTGTTTTTGGCAGCAAATTTCTATTTTAGTTCAGTCATAGTCTTTGGACTCAAACTTTATTTAGTTTTAGTCATATTTTAGTCACCTGGAATGTTTTAGTGTTAGTCTAGTTTTAGCCGACTAAATGTCATGTGATTTTAGTCGACTAAATTTACAGTTGATTCAGTCGACTAAAATGTATTTTGGCGGGCCTTGATGTCGTCGTAATTTACACTTACGCTGAAAATAGCAGATCTACAAGCTTGTAGATCTGCTATTTTCAGCAACCAAGTGTAAAATGACTTATATACTGGATCTCTTGTCCAGGGACTAGCCTAACATTTTAGTCTACTTTTTATTTGTTGACGAAATTGTCAGTAGATTTAGTCTTAGTTTTAGTCATAGCTTAGTTTTCATTTAGTTTCCGTTCAGTTTTCGTCAGTGAAAAAAAAGGTAGTCGAACAACATTGTTCGTCTTAGTTTCAGTCGACGATGTTTTTTCAGAAAACACACGCACACACACACGCACACGCACACGCACACGCACACACACACACAGAGAGACACACACACAGAGAGAGAGACACGCACAGAGATAGACATAACACATAATTGCATCATACACGAACACGCACAATCAATTACTTTGATCTTGCACTTTCTAGGTGAGTCTGTCTGGAGCGTCTGCAAATGTCTAAATTATACATTTGAACATTGATATACCACTACGCACGCACGCACGCACGCACGCACGCACGCACGCACGCACTCACACACACACACACGCACGGGCCCCCATGACGATTATAAAAACATTTCGTCTCTAGTCGCATGCCCAACAGCAGATCTACAAGCTCACACCGCGTTGCAGACGCACCGCGTTGTGAGCTTGTAGAACAGTGGCCAGTTTCGGCGTGCGGTGGCATCGCAAGACGAAGCATGAATCACATCTCTTACAGACTACAGACAAAACACCACCGAGGATTTATCTACACTGCCCGTCTGTGTGTGTGTGTGTGTGTGTGTGTGTGTGTGTGTGTGTGTGTGTGTGTGTGTGCGTACATGCCTGACTTCCTGTATGTGGTCAGGAGGTCATTGTGACATCAGACGCAACGAGAAGGATTGAAAAAAAAGGGTTAGTTTTGAGTTTCGTTTAGATTCGAAGCTGCAAGAAAGATGCAGAACAACTGCTTTGACGAAAACCAAGAGATCATGGTAATTATATACTGTAGTCTGTATATTAAAACCCATTTTGGGCGGGAACCCCTTTTGGTGTTTTAAGCATTATGTTATGCTTTAGCTATTGAAAAATAGCAGACCTACAAGTTCATAGCGCGGCACAGAGTGCCGCGCTATGAACTTGAGAGCGAACGTTTTCAACTCAAATCTTTGCTTTGGGGGGGGGGGGGGGGGGGGGGGGGGGGGGAACAACATATTTTCAGATGGGGGGTCGGAGGCCAAATACATGAATACAATGTTTGGAGTCCTTGACATGAAATAGTTTGAGCACCACTGATACAGAAACTGTTAGCTGTTTATATGAGGACTAACAGAAAGCTGTTTATATGAGGATTCCAAGGCAGTTATTTGTGAGAATAACATCCTTAACTGTAAAGAATAACATCCTTGTCCGGACAACATATTTTCGTCCGAGCATTCTAAAGCCACTATTTCTAAAGCCACTATTTGGGGATTTAGCATTGGGGGAAGGGGCGTTCCCTCACTAAAGGATTTAGCATTGGGGAAGGGGCGTTCCCTCACTAAAGGATTTAGCATTGGGGAAGGGGCGTTCCCTCACTAAAGGATTTAGCATTGGGGGGAAGGGGCGTTCCCTCACTAAAGGATTTAGCATTGGGGGGAAGGGGCGTTCCCTCACTAAAGGATTTAGCATTGGGGAGAAGGGGTGTTCCCTCACTAAAGGATTTAGCATTGGGGGGAAGGGGTGTTCCCTCACTAAAGGATTTAGCATTGGGGGGAAGGGGTGTTCCCTCACTAAAGGATTTAGCATTGGGGGGAAGGGGCGTTCCCTCACTAAAGGATTTAGCATTGGGGGGAAGGGGCGTTCCCTCACTAAAGGATTTAGCATTGGGGAAGGGGCGTTCCCTCACTAAAGGATTTAGCATTGGGGGGAAGGGGCGTTCCCTCACTAAAGGATTTAGCATTGGGGAAGGGGCGTTCCCTCACTAAAGGATTTAGCATTGGGGGAAGGGGCGTTGCCTCACTAAAGGATTTAGCATTGGGGGAAGGGGCGTTCCCTCACTAAAGGATTTAGCATTGGGGGGAAGGGGCGTTCCCTCACTAAAGGATTTAGCATTGGGGGGAAGGGGCGTTCCCTCACTAAAGGATTTAGCATTGGGGGGAAGGGGCGTTCCCTCACTAAAGGATTTAGCATTGGGGGGAAGGGGCGTTCCCTCACTAAAGGATTTAGCATTGGGGGGAAGGGGTGTTCCCTCACTAAAGGATTTAGCATTGGAGAATGCTATTTGGAATGCTATGGCTATTTTGGTAGATGGTTTTACATATTTTATTTAATGTTTTTTTGTATTGTTTATGCCTGTTTGCGTGTTTTTGTTTTTAAAGCATGTTTATGTTATAATGTATGCTTGTGTGGTTGTTTTGTTTTGTTGGGATATTATCTTTTATTGCGAACGCAGTGAGCATTTACTATGAGACCCAGCAGATCACGTCTGTGTGTGTGTGTGTGTGTCTGTGTGTGTGTGTGTCACGCTGTAACACCACCCGCCCACCACCAGAGGGCGCAGCTGTATCACACACAAAAACACACACACACATGCACGCACGCACACACACACACACACACACACACACACGCACGCACGCACGCACACACACACAAAAAAAACTTAACTTAAAAAAAAACTTAACTTGAAAAAAACGTAACTTAAAAGAAAAACTTAAAAAGGAAAAACGCGCACTTAACTTAAAAAAAACGTAACTTAAAAAAAAACGTAACTTAAAAAAAAAACTTAAAAAGGAAAAACGCACACACACAAAGAACTTAACTTAAAAAAAAACTTAACTTAAAAAAAAAACGTAAAAAGGAAAAACGCACACACACAAAACACTTAACTTAAAAAAAAACTTAAAGAAAAAACTTTAAAAAAAAAAACCTAAAAAAGAAACACGCACGCACACATACACACACTAAAAAAATAACTTGAAAAAACATTTAATTTAAAAAAAATTAACTTAAAAAAAACCTTAAAAAGTACGTAATTTATTCTAATTGTTGTTATTGCAATTTACGAGCTGCGTTCGCTTCCCGCGTTTGCGCGTCTTACTTGTTTATTATATGTTTATTGAAGAGAGAGTCCAAGTCCCTTTAGTCTTCCTTCATTTCCTGCTGACTTTCTTTACTTATTATTATTAACTCAACTAGTCTCTAGTTGAGTTGGTCTAGTAACTACAAGACCAACTCAACTAGAGACTAGTTGAGTTGGTCTAGTAACTACTAGACCAACTCAACTAGAGACTAGTCGAGTTGGTCTAGTACAGGGGTGGGCAACTGGCGGCCCGGGGGCCACATGCGGCCCCCACCTTCACTTAATGCGGCCTGCAGGTTAATATCAGAACACTGATATAGTATCTAATATACATTTGAAAACATGTACCCAATCCAGGAAAAGGGAACCAAAGTCAACAGCTACTACGTCACTGACACAGTGCAACACACACTGCAACACACTGCAACACACTACAGTGACGTCAGAGACTTACCCTCCGCGTCGATCCACGGCTATCTCCTCATGTCCCGCAGCATACTGACACTCAACACCACCCCCGGAACAATTGTCATTGCACTGCCACTAAAGCCGGCTGCCTTCCACACTCACAAACAACATCAATATCACTAATAAACACAACAACGCCACAAGCACCGACACCCCCGCACGCACACTCACACACGGGCCACGGAACACTGTTGCCACGTCTATGAAAACAAGCCCAAAAAAAATGCCATTCAACACGCTACTTACACACACTACCACTCGCTTACAATACGAATACGCGGACCTGGCAACACTACATCCCCTCTCCCATTTGCTCAAAGCCAACCACGTGACCCACGAGAGCTTTTATGTTACTGCAACACCGGAAGTTACACGCTACACACACACACATTAGAAGAACAACACGAACACGACACTACACTCACACACACACACGGGCCACTGTTGCCAGGTCTATGAAAACAGGCCCAGAAACAAGCAAACAGACCCAGAAACAACGCCTTTCACCACGCTACTTAAACACACTACAACTCGCTTACAATTCACGACCTGGCAACATTGTTCCCCGTCTTCCACAACACACATAGTCCCACACAGACACACACACACTGATTCGGACTTGGATGGACAGCGGCGCGATTACATACATACACCGTTTAATTCAGGCAAACACGACAATTGCACCACCAGTTTCATTAATGTAAACACGACAATTGCGCGACCCGTTTAATTCATGGAAACATGACAACTGCGACGCAACGAGGTGCATGGATTCTGTGTGTGTGTGTGTGTGTGTGTGTGCGTGCGGGGTGCCTCTGAATTGGAGTGTTTATGTCAGTCAGCGATGCGATCCGTTGTTATTCAGCCAGGAAAACAATCTAAACATTATATACTAACGTCAGCATCGGGCTGATTAACACACACAAGCGTTATTAGTTGAGTTTTCTTATTGAAGTGCCTCTGAATTGTAACGGTGTTTATGTCAGTCAGCGATGCGATCCGTACCAGCACCATACGCACGGACTGGAGAGAGGCGAAGTGTTTCTCTCCCTTCGGCTCATGTAGCCCTCATTGTAACTACAAATATTGTTCCCGAACAAACAATGTGGGGTCACTGCAATCCGCAATCCAAAATATTGTAGCCCTACTATCATGCGGTCAAGGTCCCCCAAAACATATACTACAGTATGTTCTGCTCCATTCTCAACATCTTTTGGTTTCCAAAAACAGTAATTTATTGTAAGTAAACAAAAACAGTAAAAAGCAGTTTCATGTCTGCTTATTTTCATTTACATTAATTTCCTTTGATGTGAAAATACAACAAAGAATAATAATACCCATCCGTTACTACATGTCAAGGGCACAATACTGGAGTGGAGTCTGTCAAATCCCGCTATTTCCTTCTTCCCATTGCGCTGCCAACGGAACTAGGATTCTAGTTGATTACAATTCCAAAACCGCTTTAATTACTTCATGACTAGTATTAAATGACTAGTACTTAATGACTAGTATTAAAATGTCATTGTCTTTTTTGTGCCCAATGTAGTGATGTTAACAGTTCATAAAGTTAACTAAATGCATTTGAAATTCAATAAAAAAGGTTACTTTTCAGGATTCCAATTCAAAATAGCAAAAAATTATTCAGGTTTTCAGTTAAATTTTAGCAAAAAATAGCCGATCTACAAGCTCAAAACGCGTCGCATTGCGACGCGTTTTGTCCTTGTAGATTGGCTATTTTTGCTACGACAGTAATATGCAATGTGGAAGTTTGGAAATATATTGGCCCTGTCCTGGTCAAAGTTAGTTACTAGAGCAGTAGCCTTCCTGTCCATGGTCAAAGTTACTTACTAGAGCAGTAGCCTTCCTGTCCATGGTCAAAGTTAGTTACTAGAGCAGTAGCCTTCCTGTCCATGGTCAAAGTTAGTTACTAGAGCAGTAGCCTTCCTGTCCATGGTCAAAGTTAGTTACTAGAGCAGTAGCCTTCCTGTCCATGGTCAAAGTTAGTTACTAGAGCAGTAGCCTTCCTGTCCATGGTCAAAGTTAGTTACTAGAGCAGTAGCCTTCCTGTCCATGGTCAAAGTTAGTTACTAGAGCAGTAGCCTTCCTGTCCATGGTCAAAGTTAGTTACTAGAGCAGTAGCCTTCCTGTCCATGGTCAAAGTTAGTTACTAGAGCAGTAGCCTTCCTGTCCATGGTCAAAGTTAGTTACTAGAGCAGTAGCCTTCCTGTCCATGGTCAAAGTTAGTTACTAGAGCAGTAGCCTTCCTGTCCATGGTCAAAGTTAGTTACTAGAGCAGTAGCCTTCCTGTCCATGGTCAAAGTTAGTTACTAGAGCAGTAGCCTTCCTGTCCATGGTCAAAGTTAGTTACTAGAGCAGTAGCCTTCCTGTCCATGGTCAAAGTTAGTTACTAGAGCAGTAGCCTTCCTGTCCATGGTCAAAGTTAGTTACTAGAGCAGTAGCCTCGGAAACCTAGACGTTTTAATTTCCTGCAGGGAGAAAAAAAAAGTCTGGGTCCCAGTCCACTTCAACTCGGCATAGAGTAGAAACATCACTCACTCTCTGCATAGAGTAGAAACATCACTCACTCTCTGCATAGAGTAGCCAAACATCACTCACTCTCTGCATAGAGTAGCCAAACATCACTCACTCTCTGCATAGAGTAGCCAAACATCACTCACTCTCTGCATAGAGTAGCCAAACATCACTCACTCTCTGCATAGAGTAGCCAAACATCACTCACTCTCTGCTGATTAGAGTAGCCAAACCTCACTCACTCTCTGCTGATTAGAGTAGCCAAACATCACTCACTCTCTGCTGATTTCATAGAGTAGCCAAACATCACTCACTCTCTGCTGATTTCATAGAGTAGCAAAACATCACTCACTCTCTGCTGATTTCTGATCGTAGAGTAGCCAAACATCACTCACTCTCTGCTGATTTCTGATCGTAGAGTAGCCAAACATCACTCACTCTCTGCTGATTTCTGATCGTAGAGTAGCCAAACATCACTCACTCTCTGCTGATTTCATAGAGTAGCCAAACATCACTCACTCTCTGCTGATTTCATAGAGTAGCCAAACATCACTCACTCTCTGCTGATTTCTGATCGTCTGCACCTTGGTTAAATTGACACACACGCACACACACTCCTCTCTCTCTCTGTCGCTCTAATTAATTAGTCTCATGTCTAGCAGCTGCGTATAGTTTCTCCCGGCGGATCCTGTCGGGAGCTGCCTATGCCATAAAGAGCAGGTGAGTTCTATGAATGACCACTACCAAATGAATCCACTCTGGACCCCCAGAATGACCACTACCAAATGAATCCACTCTGGACCCCCAGAATGACCACTACCAAATGAATCCACTCTGGACCCCCAGAATGACCACTACCAAATTAATTCACTCTGGACCCTAGAAAGACCACTACCAAATGAATCCACTCTGGACCCCAGAAAGACCACTACCAAATGAATCCACTCTGGACCCCAGAATGACCACTACCAAATGAATCCACTCTGGACCCCAGAATGACCACTACCAAATGAATCCACTCTGGACCCCCAGAATGACCACTACCAAATGAATCCACTCTGGACCCCCAGAATGACCACTACCAAATGAATCCACTCTGGACCCCAGAATGACCACTACCAAATGAATCCACTCTGGACCCCCAGAATGACCACTACCAAATGAATCCACTCTGGACCCCCAGAAAGACCAATTAATCGACTCTGGGCCCTAGAAAGACCACTACCAAATTAATCCACTCTGGACCCCCAGAATGACCATTACCAAATGAATCAACAAACTATACTATGTCTATAAATTAAAAAGCACATTCTGTAGGCCTGCTCATTTTGAAAATAACCCCCATCTGTACAAGCTTGTAGATCGGCTATTTTCACAATGTTTATCATGTGGAACCGCCTCAACTCTAGCTCTGGTCCATAGCTCTAATGCCCTCCTACAATTCCTAGGGCGGGGTGGGGTGTGGGGGGGGGGGGGTCCTGATTTAGGGGGGGTCACGGCCTGAAAAGGGGAGAAACACAACCACCGTCCATAGATTGTGAAACGTTGTCCTAATTCTACAGACAGCGATGATGAGCCTCTGCCAGGACCAAGCAGCATGCCACCATGTGACCGTCTGGCAGAACTGTGGAGCTGTGGTTGCTTTGAAGGGTTAGAAGTGAAACTGTGACAGTGAATTGGACTGTGGTGTCAGAGCACAGCTTCACTCTGTCCTGTTGGAGGATAACGGGTAACAGAGCAGCTTCACTCTGTCCTGTTGGAGGATAACGGGTAACAGAGCAGCTTCACTCTGTCCTGTTGGAGGATAACGGGTAACAGAGCAGCTTCACTCTGTCCTGTTGGAGGATAACGGGTAACAGAGCAGCTTCACTCTGTCCTGTTGGAGGATAACGGGTAACAGAGCAGCTTCACTCCGTCCTGTTGGAGGATAACGGGTAACAGAGCAGCTTCACTCTGTCCTGTTGGAGGATAACGGGTAACAGAGCAGCTTCACTCCGTCCTGTTGGAGGATAACGGGTAACAGAGCAGCTTCACTCTGTCCTGTTGGAGGATAACGGGTAACAGAGCAGCTTCACTCTGTCCTGTTGGAGGATAACGGGTAACAGAGCAGCTTCACTCTGTCCTGTTGGAGGATAACGGGTAACAGAGCAGCTTCACTCCGTCCTGTTGGAGGATAACGGGTAACAGAGCAGCTTCACTCCGTCCTGTTGGAGGATAACGGGTAACAGAGCAGCTTCACTCTGTCCTGTTGGAGGATAACGGGTAACAGAGCAGCTTCACTCCGTCCTGTTGGAGGATAACGGGTAACAGAGCAGCTTCACTCTGTCCTGTTGGAGGATAACGGGTAACAGAGCAGCTTCACTCTGTCCTGTTGGAGGATAACGGGTAACAGAGCAGCTTCACTCTGTCCTGTTGGAGGATAACGGGTAACAGAGCAGCTTCACTCTGTCCTGTTGGAGGATAACGGGTAACAGAGCAGCTTCACTCCGTCCTGTTGGAGGATAACGGGTAACAGAGCAGCTTCACTCTGTCCTGTTGGAGGATAACGGGTAACAGAGCAGCTTCACTCTGTCCTGTTGGAGGATAACGGGTAACAGAGCAGCTTCACTCTGTCCTGTTGGAGGATAACGGGTAACAGAGCAGCTTCACTCTGTCCTGTTGGAGGATAACGGGTAACAGAGCAGCTTCACTCTGTCCTGTTGGAGGATAACGGGTAACAGAGCAGCTTCACTCTGTCCTGTTGGAGGATAACGGGTAACAGAGCAGCTTCACTCCGTCCTGTTGGAGGATAACGGGTAACAGAGCAGCTTCACTCCGTCCTGTTGGAGGATAACGGGTAACAGAGCAGCTTCACTCTGTCCTGTTGGAGGATAACGGGTAACAGAGCAGCTTCACTCTGTCCTGTTGGAGGATAACGGGTAACAGAGCAGCTTCACTCCGTCCTGTTGGAGGATAACGGGTAACAGAGCAGCTTCACTCTGTCCTGTTGGAGGATAACGGGTAACAGAGCAGCTTCACTCTGTCCTGTTGGAGGATAACGGGTAACAGAGCAGCTTCACTCTGTCCTGTTGGAGGATAACGGGTAACAGAGCAGCTTCACTCCGTCCTGTTGGAGGATAACGGGTAACAGAGCAGCTTCACTCTGTCCTGTTGGAGGATAACGGGTAACAGAGCAGCTTCACTCTGTCCTGTTGGAGGATAACGGGTAACAGAGCAGCTTCACTCTGTCCTGTTGGAGGATAACGGGTAACAGAGCAGCTTCACTCTGTCCTGTTGGAGGATAACGGGTAACAGAGCAGCTTCACTCTGTCCTGTTGGAGGATAACGGGTAACAGAGCAGCTTCACTCCGTCCTGTTGGAGGATAACGGGTAACAGAGCAGCTTCACTCTGTCCTGTTGGAGGATAACGGGTAACAGAGCAGCTTCACTCTGTCCTGTTGGAGGATAACGGGTAACAGAGCAGCTTCACTCTGTCCTGTTGGAGGATAACGGGTAACAGAGCAGCTTCACTCTGTCCTGTTGGAGGATAACGGGTAACAGAGCAGCTTCACTCCGTCCTGTTGGAGGATAACGGGTAACAGAGCAGCTTCACTCTGTCCTGTTGGAGGATAACGGGTAACAGAGCAGCTTCACTCTGTCCTGTTGGAGGATAACGGGTAACAGAGCAGCTTCACTCTGTCCTGTTGGAGGATAACGGGTAACAGAGCAGCTTCACTCTGTCCTGTTGGAGGATAACGGGTAACAGAGCAGCTTCACTCTGTCCTGTTGGAGGATAACGGGTAACAGAGCAGCTTCACTCCGTCCTGTTGGAGGATAACGGGTAACAGAGCAGCTTCACTCCGTCCTGTTGGAGGATAACGGGTAACAGAGCAGCTTCACTCTGTCCTGTTGGAGGATAACGGGTAACAGAGCAGCTTCACTCCGTCCTGTTGGAGGATAACGGGTAACAGAGCAGCTTCACTCCGTCCTGTTGGAGGATAACGGGTAACAGAGCAGCTTCACTCTGTCCTGTTGGAGGATAACGGGTAACAGAGCAGCTTCACTCTGTCCTGTTGGAGGATAACGGGTAACAGAGCAGCTTCACTCTGTCCTGTTGGAGGATAACGGGTAACAGAGCAGCTTCACTCCGTCCTGTTGGAGGATAACGGGTAACAGAGCAGCTTCACTCTGTCCTGTTGGAGGATAACGGGTAACAGAGCAGCTTCACTCCGTCCTGTTGGAGGATAACGGGTAACAGAGCAGCTTCACTCTGTCCTGTTGGAGGATAACGGGTAACAGAGCAGCTTCACTCTGTCCTGTTGGAGGATAACGGGTAACAGAGCAGCTTCACTCCGTCCTGTTGGAGGATAACGGGTAACAGAGCAGCTTCACTCTGTCCTGTTGGAGGATAACGGGTAACAGAGCAGCTTCACTCTGTCCTGTTGGAGGATAACGGGTAACAGAGCAGCTTCACTCCGTCCTGTTGGAGGATAACGGGTAACAGAGCAGCTTCACTCTGTCCTGTTGGAGGATAACGGGTAACAGAGCAGCTTCACTCTGTCCTGTTGGAGGATAACGGGTAACAGAGCAGCTTCACTCTGTCCTGTTGGAGGATAACGGGTAACAGTTGCTACACAAACGACTCCACAACGACATTAGACAGTAGAGGCTGCTGGGAAATGCTGCTTCTCACCATGCTCACTCCGTGTGTGTGTGTGTGTGTGTGTGTGTGTGTGTGTGTGTGTGTGTGTGTGTGTGTGTGTGTGTGTGTGTGTGTGTGTGTGTGTGTGTGTGTGTGTGTATGTCCACGTCTGAAATCGTCGTAACTTGAGGACCGTTCGCTCCACCAACTTCAAATTCGACACGCAAAGCAAAGCAAAGTTCTTTGTTTACCCAGGGAAGTGGACTAAGCTCGAGATGCTTGTTTACAGCCACACCCTGCTCATAGAACATTTCATGGTAGGGGTTCAATGCCTTGCTCAAGGGCACTTCAGCGGTGGTAATTTTAATGTGCCGGTCCGGGGATTCAAACTGGCGACCTTCCGGTATCAAGACCGCTCCGCAAACCGTTCGACCGTTCCAGGATCACGTCCCACTGGGAGGAGACCCCGGGGCAGACCAAGGATCACGTCCCACTGGGAGGAGACCCCGGGGCAGACCAAGGATCACGTCCCACTGGGAGGAGACCCCCGGGCAGACCAAGGATCACGTCCCACTGGGAGGAGACCCCGGGGCAGACCAAGGATCACGTCCCACTGGGAGGAGACCCCCGGGGGCAGACCAAGGATCACGTCCCACTGGGAGGAGACCCCGGGGCAGACCAAGGATCACGTCCCACTGGGAGGAGACCCCCGGGGCAGACCAAGGATCACGTCCCACTGGGAGGAGACCCCCGGGGCAGACCAAGGATCACGTCCCACTGGGAGGAGACCCCCGGGGCAGACCAAGGATC
>NW_027638185.1:0-57626 GCF_951216825.1 Electrona antarctica
AAAAGCGAAAGGCTATAGTCCATGGTGTCGGAGGGCATACTATAGTATGTCGTTTTTCACGATTTCGGAGGATTTGAAAAAAAGGTGAAAATCACACAAAAGCGAAAGGCTATAGTCCATGGTGTCGGAGGGCATACTATAGTATGTCGTTTTTCACGATTTCGGAGGATTAAAAAAAAAAGGTGAAAATCACGCAAAAGGGAAGGCTATAGTCCATGGTGTCGGAGGGCATACTATAGTATGTCGTTTTTCACGATTTCGGAGGATTTGAAAAAAAGGTGAAAATCACGCAAAAGCGAAAGGCTATAGTCCATGGTGTCGGAGAGCATACTATAGTATGTCGTTTTTAACGATTTCGGAGGATTTAAAAAAAAAGGTGAAAATCACGCAAAAGCAAAAGGCTATAGTCCATGGTGTCAGGGGGCATACTATATAGTATGTCGTTTTTCACGATTTCGGAGGATTAAAAAAAAAGGTGAAAATCACGCAAAAGCGAAAGGCTATAGTCCATGGTGTCGGAGGGCATACTATAGTATGTCGTTTTTCACGATTTCGGAGGATTTGAAAAAAAGGTGAAAATCACGCAAAAGCGAAAGGCTATAGTCCATGGTGTCGGAGGGCATACTATAGTATGTCGTTTTTCACGATTTCGGAGGATTTGAAAAAAGGTGAAAATCACGCAAAAGCGAAAGGCTATAGTCCATGGTGTCGGAGGGCATACTATAGTATGTCGTTTTTCACGATTTCGGAGGATTTGAAAAAAAGGTGAAAATCACGCAAAAGCGAAAGGCTATAGTCCATGGTGTCGGAGGGCATACTATAGTATGTCGTTTTTTCACGATTTTGGAGGATTTGAAAAAAAGGTGAAAATCACGCAAAAGCGAAAGACTATAGTCATGGTGTCGGAGGGCATACTATAGTATGTCGTTTTTCACGATTTCGGAGGATTTTTAAAAAAAGGTGAAAATCACGCAAAAGCGAAAGGCTATAGTCCATGGTGTCGGAGGGCATACTATAGTATGTCGTTTTCACGATTTCGGAGGATTTGAAAAAAAGGTGAAAATCACACAAAAGCGAAAGGCTATAGTCCATGGTGTCGGAGGGCATACTATAGTATGTCGTTTTTTCACGATTTCGGAGGATAAAAAAAAAAGGTGAAAATCACGCAAAAGGGAAAGGCTATAGTCCATGGTGTCGGAGGGCATACTATAGTATGTCGTTTTTCACGATTTCGTGAGGATTTGAAAAAAAGGTGAAAATCACGCAAAAGCGAAAGGCTATAGTCATGGTGTCGGAGAGCATACTATAGTATGTCGTTTTTAACGATTTCGGAGGATTTAAAAAAAAAGGTGAAAATCACGCAAAAGCAAAAGGCTATAGTCCATGGTGTCAGGGGGCATACTATATAGTATGTCGTTTTTCACGATTTCGGAGGATTAAAAAAAAGTTGAAAATCACGCAAAAGCGAAAGGCTATAGTCCATGGTGTCGGAGGGCATACTATAGTATGTCGTTTTTCACGATTTCGGAGGATTTGAAAAAAAGGTGAAAATCACGCAAAACGAGAAGGCTATAGTCCATGGTGTCGGAGGGCATACTATAGTATGTCGTTTTTCACGATTTCGGAGGATTTAAAAAAAAAAAGGTGAAAATCACGCAAAAGCGAAAGGCTATAGTCCATGGTGTCGTAGGGCATACTATAGTATGTCGTTTTTCACGATTTCGGAGGATTTGAAAAAAAGGTGAAAATCACGCAAAAGCGAAAGACTATAGTCCATGGTGTCGGAGGGCATACTATAGTATGTCGTTTTTCACGATTTCGGAGGATTTTAAAAAAAGGTGAAAATCACGCAAAAGCGAAAGGCTATAGTCCATGGTGTCGGAGGGCATACTATAGTATGTCGTTTTTCACGATTTCGGAGGATTTGAAAAAAAGGTGAAAATCACACAAAAGCGAAAGGCTATAGTCCATGGTGTCGGAGGGCATACTATAGTATGTCGTTTTTCACGATTTCGGAGGATAAAAAAAAAAGGTGAAAATCACGCAAAAGGGAAAGGCTATAGTCCATGGTGTCGGAGGGCATACTATAGTATGTCGTTTTTCACGATTTCGGAGGATTTGAAAAAAAGGTGAAAATCACGCAAAAGCGAAAGGCTATAGTCCATGGTGTCGGAGAGCATACTATAGTATGTCGTTTTTAACGATTTCGGAGGATTTAAAAAAAAGGTGAAAATCACGCAAAAGCAAAAGGCTATAGTCCATGGTGTCAGGGGGCATACTATATAGTATGTCGTTTTTCACGATTTCGGAGGATTAAAAAAAAAGTTGAAAATCACGCAAAAGCGAAAGGCTATAGTCCATGGTGTCGGAGGGCATACTATAGTATGTCGTTTTTCACGATTTCGGAGGATTTGAAAAAAAGGTGAAAATCACGCAAAAGCGAAAGGCTATAGTCCATGGTGTCGGAGGGCATACTATAGTATGTCGTTTTTCACGATTTCGGAGGATTTAAAAAAAAAGGTGAAAATCACGCAAAAGCGAAAGGCTATAGTCCATGGTGTCGTAGGGCATACTATAGTATGTCGTTTTTCACGATTTCGGAGGATTTGAAAAAAAGGTGAAAATCACGCAAAAGCGAAAGGCTATAGTCCATGGTGTCGGAGGGCATACTATAGTATGTCGTTTTTCACGATTTCGGAGGATTAAAAAAAAGGTGAAAATCACGCAAAAGCGAAAGGCTATAGTCCATGGTGTCGTAGGGCATACTATAGTATGTCGTTTTTCACGATTTCGGAGGGATTGAAAAAAAGGTGAAAATCACGCAAAAGCGAAAGGCTATAGTCCATGGTGTCGGAGGGCATACTATAGTATGTCGTTTTTCACGATTTCGGAGGATTTAAAAAAAAAGGTGAAAATCACGCAAAAGCGAAAGGCTATAGTCCATGGTGTCGGAGGGCATACTATAGTATGTCGTTTTTCACGATTTCGGAGGATTTTAAAAAAAAAGGTGAAAATCACGCAAAAGCGAAAGGCTATAGTCCATGGTGTCGGAGGGCATACTATAGTATGTCGTTTTTCACGATTTCGGAGGATTTGAAAAAAAGGTGAAAATCACGCAAAAGCGAAAGGCTATAGTCCATGGTGTCGGAGGGCATACTATAGTATGTCGTTTTTCACGATTTCGGAGGATTTAAAAAAAAAGGTGAAAATCACGCAAAAGCGAAAGGCTATAGTCCATGGTGTCGGAGGGCATACTATAGTATGTCGTTTTTCACGATTTCGGAGGATTAAAAAAAAAGGTGAAAATCACGCAAAAGCGAAAGGCTATAGTCCATGGTGTCGGAGGGCATACTATAGTATGTCGTTTTTCACGATTTCGGAGGATTTGAAAAAAAGGTGAAAATCACGCAAAAGCGAAAGGCTATAGTCCATGGTGTCGGAGGGCATACTATAGTATGTCGTTTTTCACGATTTCGGAGGATTAAAAAAAAAGGTGAAAATCACGCAAAAGCGAAAGGCTATAGTCCATGGTGTCGGAGGGCATACTATAGTATGTCGTTTTTCACGATTTCGGAGGATTTAAAAAAAAGGTGAAAATCACGCAAAAGCGAAAGGCTATAGTCCATGGTGTCGGAGGGCATACTATAGTATGTGGTTTTTCACGATTTCGGAGGATTTAAAAAAAAAGGTGAAAATCACGCAAAAGCGAAAGGCTATCGTCCATGGTGTCGGAGGGCATACTATTGTATGTCGTTTTTCACGATTTCGGAGGATTTGAAAAAAAGGTGAAAATCACGCAAAAGCGAAAGGCTATAGTCCATGGTGTCGGAGAGCATACTATAGTATGTCGTTTTTAACGATTTCGGAGGATTTAAAAAAAAAGGTGAAAATCACGCAAAAGCAAAAGGCTATAGTCCATGGTGTCGGAGGGCATACTATAGTATGTCGTTTTTCACGATTTCGGAGGATTAAAAAAAAAGGTGAAAATCACGCAAAAGCGAAAGGCTATAGTCCATGGTGTCGGAGGGCATACTATAGTATGTCGTTTTTCACGATTTCGGAGGATTTGAAAAAAAGGTGAAAATCACGCAAAAGCGAAAGGCTATAGTCCATGGTGTGGGAGGGCATTCTATAGTATGTCGTTTTTCACGATTTCGGAGGATTTAAAAAAAAAGGTGAAAATCACGCAAAAGCGAAAGGCTATAGTCCATGTTGTCGGAGGGCATACTATAGTATGTCGTTTTTCACGATTTCGGAGGATTTGAAAAAAAGGTGAAAATCACGCAAAAGCGAAAGGCTATAGTCCATGGTGTCGGAGGGCATACTATAGTATGTCGTTTTTCACGATTTCGGAGGATTTGAAAAAAAGGTGAAAATCACGCAAAAGCGAAAGGCTATAGTCCATGGTGTCGGAGGGCATACTATAGTATGTCGTTTTTCACGATTTCGGAGGATTAAAAAAAAAGGTGAAAATCACGCAAAAGCGAAAGGCTATAGTCCATGGTGTCGGAGGGCATACTATAGTATGTCGTTTTTCACGATTTCGGAGGATTTTAAAAAAAAAGGTGAAAATCACGCAAAAGCGAAAGGCTATAGTCCATGGTCTCGGACCGCATACTAGTATGTCGTTTTTCACGATTTTGGAGGATTTAAAAAAAAAAAGGTGAAAATCACGCAAAAGCGAAAGGCTATAGTCCATGGTGTCGGAGGGCATACTATAGTATGTCGTTTTTCACGATTTCGGAGGATTTAAAAAAAAAAGGTGAAAATCACGCAAAAGCAAAAGGCTATAGTCCATGGTGTCGGAGGGCATACTATAGTATGTCGTTTTTCACGATTTCGGAGGATTAAAAAAAAAGGTGAAAATCACGCAAAAGCGAAAGGCTATAGTCCATGGTGTCGGAGGGCATACTATAGTATGTCGTTTTTCACGATTTCGGAGGATTTGAAAAAAAGGTGAAAATCACGCAAAAGCGAAAGGCTATAGTCCATGGTGTCGGAGGGCATACTATAGTATGTCGTTTTTCACGATTTCGGAGGATTAAAAAAAAAAGGTGAAAATCACGCAAAAGCGAAAGGCTATAGTCCATGGTGTCGGAGGGCATACTATAGTATGTCGTTTTTCACGATTTCGGAGGATTTTAAAAAAAAAGGTGAAAATCACGCAAAAGCGAAAGGCTATAGTCCATGGTGTCGGAGGGCATACTATAGTATGTGGTTTTTCACGATTTCGGAGGATTTAAAAAAAAAGGTGAAAATCACGCAAAAGCGAAAGGCTATCGTCCATGGTGTCGGAGGGCATACTATTGTATGTCGTTTTTCACGATTTCGGAGGATTTGAAAAAAAGGTGAAAATCACGCAAAAGCGAAAGGCTATAGTCCATGGTGTCGGAGAGCATACTATAGTATGTCGTTTTTAACGATTTCGGAGGATTTAAAAAAAAAAGGTGAAAATCACGCAAAAGCAAAAGGCTATAGTCCATGGTGTCGGAGGGCATACTATAGTATGTCGTTTTTCACGATTTCGGAGGATTAAAAAAAAAGGTGAAAATCACGCAAAAGCGAAAGGCTATAGTCCATGGTGTCGGAGGGCATACTATAGTATGTCGTTTTTCACGATTTCGGAGGATTTGAAAAAAAGGTGAAAATCACGCAAAAGCGAAAGGCTATAGTCCATGGTGTGGGAGGGCATACTATAGTATGTCGTTTTTCACGATTTCGGAGGATTTAAAAAAAAAGGTGAAAATCACGCAAAAGCGAAAGGCTATAGTCCATGTTGTCGGAGGGCATACTATAGTATGTCGTTTTTCACGATTTCGGAGGATTTGAAAAAAAGGTGAAAATCACGCAAAAGCGAAAGGCTATAGTCCATGGTGTCGGAGGGCATACTATAGTATGTCGTTTTTCACGATTTCGGAGGATTTGAAAAAAAGGTGAAAATCACGCAAAAGCGAAAGGCTATAGTCCATGGTGTCGGAGGGCATACTATAGTATGTCGTTTTTCACGATTTCGGAGGATTAAAAAAAAAGGTGAAAATCACGCAAAAGCGAAAGGCTATAGTCCATGGTGTCGGAGGGCATACTATAGTATGTCGTTTTTCACGATTTCGGAGGATTTTAAAAAAAAAGGTGAAAATCACGCAAAAGCGAAAGGCTATAGTCCATGGTCTCGGACCGCATACTAGTATGTCGTTTTTCACGATTTTGGAGGATTTAAAAAAAAAAAGGTGAAAATCACGCAAAAGCGAAAGGCTATAGTCCATGGTGTCGGAGGGCATACTATAGTATGTCGTTTTTCACGATTTCGGAGGATTTAAAAAAAAAGGTGAAAATCACGCAAAAGCAAAAGGCTATAGTCCATGGTGTCGGAGGGCATACTATAGTATGTCGTTTTTCACGATTTCGGAGGATTAAAAAAAAAGGTGAAAATCACGCAAAAGCGAAAGGCTATAGTCCATGGTGTCGGAGGGCATACTATAGTATGTCGTTTTTCACGATTTCGGAGGATTTGAAAAAAAGGTGAAAATCACGCAAAAGCGAAAGGCTATAGTCCATGGTGTCGGAGGGCATACTATAGTATGTCGTTTTTCACGATTTCGGAGGATTAAAAAAAAAGGTGAAAATCACGCAAAAGCGAAAGGCTATAGTCCATGGTGTCGGAGGGCATACTATAGTATGTCGTTTTTCACGATTTCGGAGGATTTTAAAAAAAAAGGTGAAAATCACGCAAAAGCGAAAGGCTATAGTCCATGGTCTCGGACCGCATACTAGTATGTCGTTTTTCACGATTTTGGAGGATTTAAAAAAAAAAAGGTGAAAATCACGCAAAAGCGAAAGGCTATAGTCCATGGTGTCGGAGGGCATACTATAGTATGTCGTTTTTCACGATTTCGGAGGATTTAAAAAAAAAAGGTGAAAATCACGCAAAAGCAAAAGGCTATAGTCCATGGTGTCGGAGGGCATACTATAGTATGTCGTTTTTCACGATTTCGGAGGATTAAAAAAAAAGGTGAAAATCACGCAAAAGCGAAAGGCTATAGTCCATGGTGTCGGAGGGCATACTATAGTATGTCGTTTTTCACGATTTCGGAGGATTTGAAAAAAAGGTGAAAATCACGCAAAAGCGAAAGGCTATAGTCCATGGTGTCGGAGGGCATACTATAGTATGTCGTTTTTCACGATTTCGGAGGATTAAAAAAAAAAGGTGAAAATCACGCAAAAGCGAAAGGCTATAGTCCATGGTGTCGGAGGGCATACTATAGTATGTCGTTTTTCACGATTTCGGAGGATTTTAAAAAAAAAGGTGAAAATCACGCAAAAGCGAAAGGCTATAGTCCATGGTGTCGGAGGGCATACTATAGTATGTGGTTTTTCACGATTTCGGAGGATTTAAAAAAAAAGGTGAAAATCACGCAAAAGCGAAAGGCTATCGTCCATGGTGTCGGAGGGCATACTATTGTATGTCGTTTTTCACGATTTCGGAGGATTTGAAAAAAAGGTGAAAATCACGCAAAAGCGAAAGGCTATAGTCCATGGTGTCGGAGAGCATACTATAGTATGTCGTTTTTAACGATTTCGGAGGATTTAAAAAAAAAGGTGAAAATCACGCAAAAGCAAAAGGCTATAGTCCATGGTGTCGGAGGGCATACTATAGTATGTCGTTTTTCACGATTTCGGAGGATTAAAAAAAAAGGTGAAAATCACGCAAAAGCGAAAGGCTATAGTCCATGGTGTCGGAGGGCATACTATAGTATGTCGTTTTTCACGATTTCGGAGGATTTGAAAAAAAGGTGAAAATCACGCAAAAGCGAAAGGCTATAGTCCATGGTGTGGGAGGGCATACTATAGTATGTCGTTTTTCACGATTTCGGAGGATTTAAAAAAAAAGGTGAAAATCACGCAAAAGCGAAAGGCTATAGTCCATGTTGTCGGAGGGCATACTATAGTATGTCGTTTTTCACGATTTCGGAGGATTTGAAAAAAAGGTGAAAATCACGCAAAAGCGAAAGGCTATAGTCCATGGTGTCGGAGGGCATACTATAGTATGTCGTTTTTCACGATTTCGGAGGATTTGAAAAAAAGGTGAAAATCACGCAAAAGCGAAAGGCTATAGTCCATGGTGTCGGAGGGCATACTATAGTATGTCGTTTTTCACGATTTCGGAGGATTAAAAAAAAAGGTGAAAATCACGCAAAAGCGAAAGGCTATAGTCCATGGTGTCGGAGGGCATACTATAGTATGTCGTTTTTCACGATTTCGGAGGATTTTAAAAAAAAAGGTGAAAATCACGCAAAAGCGAAAGGCTATAGTCCATGGTCTCGGACCGCATACTAGTATGTCGTTTTTCACGATTTTGGAGGATTTAAAAAAAAAAAGGTGAAAATCACGCAAAAGCGAAAGGCTATAGTCCATGGTGTCGGAGGGCATACTATAGTATGTCGTTTTTCACGATTTCGGAGGATTTAAAAAAAAAGGTGAAAATCACGCAAAAGCAAAAGGCTATAGTCCATGGTGTCGGAGGGCATACTATAGTATGTCGTTTTTCACGATTTCGGAGGATTAAAAAAAAAGGTGAAAATCACGCAAAAGCGAAAGGCTATAGTCCATGGTGTCGGAGGGCATACTATAGTATGTCGTTTTTCACGATTTCGGAGGATTTGAAAAAAAGGTGAAAATCACGCAAAAGCGAAAGGCTATAGTCCATGGTGTGGGAGGGCATACTATAGTATGTCGTTTTTCACGATTTCGGAGGATTTAAAAAAAAAGGTGAAAATCACGCAAAAGCGAAAGGCTATAGTCCATGTTGTCGGAGGGCATACTATAGTATGTCGTTTTTCACGATTTCGGAGGATTTGAAAAAAAGGTGAAAATCACGCAAAAGCGAAAGGCTATAGTCCATGGTGTCGGAGGGCATACTATAGTATGTCGTTTTTCACGATTTCGGAGGATTTGAAAAAAAGGTGAAAATCACGCAAAAGCGAAAGGCTATAGTCCATGGTCTCGGACCGCATACTAGTATGTCGTTTTTCACGATTTTGGAGGATTTTAAAAAAAAAGGTGAAAATCACGCAAAAGCGAAAGGCTATAGTCCATGGTGTCGGAGGGCATACTATAGTATGTGGTTTTTCACGATTTTGGAGGATTTTAAAAAAAAGGTGAAAATCACGCAAAAGCGAAAGGCTATAGTCCATGGTGTCGGAGGGCATACTATAGTATGTCGTTTTTCACGATTTCGGAGGATTTGAAAAAAAGGTGAAAATCACGCAAAAGCGAAAGGCTATAGTCCATGGTGTCGGAGAGCATACTATAGTATGTCGTTTTTAACGATTTCGGAGGATTTAAAAAAAAAGGTGAAAATCACGCGAAAGCAAAAGGCTATAGTCCATGGTGTCTGAGGGCATACTATAGTATGTCGTTTTTCACGATTTCGGAGGATTTGAAAAAAAGGTGAAAATCACGCAAAAGCGAAAGGCTATAGTCCATGGTGTCGGAGGGCATACTATAGTATGTCGTTTTTCACGATTTCGGAGGATTTAAAAAAAAAGGTGAAAATCACGCAAAAGCGAAAGGCTATAGTCCATGGTCTCGGACCGCATACTAGTATGTCGTTTTTCACGATTTCGGAGGATTTGAAAAAAAGGTGAAAATCACGCAAAAGCGAAAGGCGTGTCGGAGGGCATACTATAGTATGTCGTTTTTCACGATTTCGGAGGATTAAAAAAAAAGGTGAAAATCACGCAAAAGCGAAAGGCTATAGTCCATGGTGTCGGAGGGCATACTATAGTATGTCGTTTTTCACGATTTCGGAGGATTTGAAAAAAAGGTGAAAATCACGCAAAAGCGAAAGGCTATAGTCCATGGTGTCGGAGGGCATACTATAGTATGTCGTTTTTCACGATTTCGGAGGATTAAAAAAAAAGGTGAAAATCACGCAAAAGCGAAAGGCTATAGTCCATGGTGTCGGAGGGCATACTATAGTATGTCGTTTTTCACGATTTCGGAGGATTTGAAAAAAAGGTGAAAATCACGCAAAAGCGAAAGGCTATAGTCCATGGTGTCGGAGGGCATACTATAGTATGTCGTTTTTCACGATTTCGAAGGATTTGAAAAAAAGGTGAAAATCACGCAAAAGCGAAAGGCTATAGTCCATGGTGTCGGAGGGCATACTATAGTATGTCGTTTTTCACGATTTCGGAGGATTTGAAAAAAAGGTGAAAATCACGCAAAAGCGAAAGGCTATAGTCCATGGTGTCGGAGGGCATACTATAGTATGTCGTTTTTCACGATTTCGGAGGATTTAAAAAAAAAGGTGAAAATCACGCAAAAGCGAAAGGCTATAGTCCATGGTGTCGGAGGGCATACTATAGTATGTCGTTTTTAACGATTTCGGAGGATTTAAAAAAAAAGGTGAAAATCACGCAAAAGCAAAAGGCTATAGTCCATGGTGTCGGAGGGCATACTATAGTATGTCGTTTTTCACGATTTCGGAGGATTAAAAAAAAAGGTGAAAATCACGCAAAAGCGAAAGGCTATAGTCCATGGTGTCGGAGGGCATACTATAGTATGTCGTTTTTCACGATTTCGGAGGATTTGAAAAAAAGGTGAAAATCACGCAAAAGCGAAAGGCTATAGTCCATGGTGTCGGAGGGCATACTATAGTATGTCGTTTTTCACGATTTCGGAGGATTAAAAAAAAAGGTGAAAATCACGCAAAAGCGAAAGGCTATAGTCCATGGTGTCGGAGGGCATACTATAGTATGTCGTTTTTCACGATTTCGGAGGATTTTTAAAAAAAAAGGTGAAAATCACGCAAAAGCGAAAGGCTATAGTCCATGGTCTCGGACCGCATACTAGTATGTCGTTTTTCACGATTTTGGAGGATTTAAAAAAAAAAAGGTGAAAATCACGCAAAAGCGAAAGGCTATAGTCCATGGTGTCGGAGGGCATACTATAGTATGTCGTTTTTCACGATTTCGGAGGATTTAAAAAAAAAGGTGAAAATCACGCAAAAGCAAAAGGCTATAGTCCATGGTGTCGGAGGGCATACTATAGTATGTCGTTTTTCACGATTTCGGAGGATTAAAAAAAAAGGTGAAAATCACGCAAAAGCGAAAGGCTATAGTCCATGGTGTCGGAGGGCATACTATAGTATGTCGTTTTTCACGATTTCGGAGGATTTGAAAAAAAGGTGAAAATCACGCAAAAGCGAAAGGCTATAGTCCATGGTGTCGGAGGGCATACTATAGTATGTCGTTTTTCACGATTTCGGAGGATTTGAAAAAAAGGTGAAAATCACGCAAAAGCGAAAGGCTATAGTCCATGGTCTCGGACCGCATACTAGTATGTCGTTTTTCACGATTTTGGAGGATTTTTTAAAAAAAAGGTGAAAATCACGCAAAAGCGAAAGGCTATAGTCCATGGTGTCGGAGGGCATACTATAGTATGTGGTTTTTCACGATTTTGGAGGATTTAAAAAAAAAAGGTGAAAATCACGCAAAAGCGAAAGGCTATAGTCCATGGTGTCGGAGGGCATACTATAGTATGTCGTTTTTCACGATTTCGGAGGATTTGAAAAAAAGGTGAAAATCACGCAAAAGCGAAAGGCTATAGTCCATGGTGTCGGAGAGCATACTATAGTATGTCGTTTTTAACGATTTCGGAGGATTTAAAAAAAAAGGTGAAAATCACGCGAAAGCAAAAGGCTATAGTCCATGGTGTCTGAGGGCATACTATAGTATGTCGTTTTTCACGATTTCGGAGGATTTGAAAAAAAGGTGAAAATCACGCAAAAGCGAAAGGCTATAGTCCATGGTGTCGGAGGGCATACTATAGTATGTCGTTTTTCACGATTTCGGAGGATTTAAAAAAAAAGGTGAAAATCACGCAAAAGCGAAAGGCTATAGTCCATGGTCTCGGACCGCATACTAGTATGTCGTTTTTCACGATTTCGGAGGATTTTTAAAAAAAAAGGTGAAAATCACGCAAAAGCGAAAGGCGTGTCGGAGGGCATACTATAGTATGTGGTTTTTCACGATTTTGGAGGATTTAAAAAAAAAAGGTGAAAATCACGCAAAAGCGAAAGGCTATAGTCCATGGTGTCGGAGGGCATACTATAGTATGTCGTTTTTCACGATTTCGGAGGATTTGAAAAAAAGGTGAAAATCACGCAAAAGCGAAAGGCTATAGTCCATGGTGTCGGAGAGCATACTATAGTATGTCGTTTTTAACGATTTCGGAGGATTTAAAAAAAAAGGTGAAAATCACGCGAAAGCAAAAGGCTATAGTCCATGGTGTCTGAGGGCATACTATAGTATGTCGTTTTTCACGATTTCGGAGGATTTGAAAAAAAGGTGAAAATCACGCAAAAGCGAAAGGCTATAGTCCATGGTGTCGGAGGGCATACTATAGTATGTCGTTTTTCACGATTTCGGAGGATTTAAAAAAAAAGGTGAAAATCACGCAAAAGCGAAAGGCTATAGTCCATGGTCTCGGACCGCATACTAGTATGTCGTTTTTCACGATTTCGGAGGATTTTTAAAAAAAAAGGTGAAAATCACGCAAAAGCGAAAGGCGTGTCGGAGGGCATACTATAGTATGTCGTTTTTCACGATTTCGGAGGATTAAAAAAAAAGGTGAAAATCACGCAAAAGCGAAAGGCTATAGTCCATGGTGTCGGAGGGCATACTATAGTATGTCGTTTTTCACGATTTCGGAGGATTTGAAAAAAAGGTGAAAATCACGCAAAAGCGAAAGGCTATAGTCCATGGTGTCGGAGGGCATACTATAGTATGTCGTTTTTCACGATTTCGGAGGATTAAAAAAAAAGGTGAAAATCACGCAAAAGCGAAAGGCTATAGTCCATGGTGTCGGAGGGCATACTATAGTATGTCGTTTTTCACGATTTCGGAGGATTTGAAAAAAAGGTGAAAATCACGCAAAAGCGAAAGGCTATAGTCCATGGTGTCGGAGGGCATACTATAGTATGTCGTTTTTCACGATTTCGAAGGATTTGAAAAAAAGGTGAAAATCACGCAAAAGCGAAAGGCTATAGTCCATGGTGTCGGAGGGCATACTATAGTATGTCGTTTTTCACGATTTCGGAGGATTTGAAAAAAAGGTGAAAATCACGCAAAAGCGAAAGGCTATAGTCCATGGTGTCGGAGGGCATACTATAGTATGTCGTTTTTCACGATTTCGGAGGATTTGAAAAAAAGGTGAAAATCACGCAAAAGCGAAAGGCTATAGTCCATGGTGTCGGAGGGCATACTATAGTATGTCGTTTTTCACGATTTCGGAGGATTTGAAAAAAAGGTGAAAATCACGCAAAAGCGAAAGGCTATAGTCCATGGTGTCGGAGGGCATACTATAGTATGTCGTTTTTCACGATTTCGGAGGATTTGAAAAAAAGGTGAAAATCACGCAAAAGCGAAAGGCTATAGTCCATGGTGTCGGAGGGCATACTATAGTATGTCGTTTTTCACGATTTCGGAGGATTTGAAAAAAAGGTGAAAATCACGCAAAAGCGAAAGGCTATAGTCCATGGTGTCGGAGAGCATACTATAGTATGTCGTTTTTAACGATTTCGGAGGATTTGAAAAAAAGGTGAAAATCACGCAAAAGCGAAAGGCTATAGTCCATGGTGTCGGAGGGCATACTATAGTATGTCGTTTTTCACGATTTCGGAGGATTTGAAAAAAAGGTGAAAATCACGCAAAAGCGAAAGGCTATAGTCCATGGTGTCGGAGAGCATACTATAGTATGTCGTTTTTAACGATTTCGGAGGATTTAAAAAAAAGGTGAAAATCACGCGAAAGCAAAAGGCTATAGTCCATGGTGTCGGAGGGCATACTATAGTATGTCGTTTTTCACGATTTCGGAGGATTAAAAAAAAAGGTGAAAATCACGCAAAAGCGAAAGGCTATAGTCCATGGTGTCGGAGGGCATACTATAGTATGTCGTTTTTCACGATTTCGGAGGATTTGAAAAAAAGGTGAAAATCACGCAAAAGCGAAAGGCTATAGTCCATGGTGTCGGAGGGCATACTATAGTATGTCGTTTTTCACGATTTCGGAGGATTTAAAAAAAAAGGTGAAAATCACGCAAAAGCGAAAGGCTATAGTCCATGGTCTCGGACCGCATACTAGTATGTCGTTTTTCACGATTTCGGAGGATTTAAAAAAAAAAGGTGAAAATCACGCAAAAGCGAAAGGCGTGTCGGAGGGCATACTATAGTATGTCGTTTTTCACGATTTCGGAGGATTAAAAAAAAAGGTGAAAATCACGCAAAAGCGAAAGGCTATAGTCCATGGTGTCGGAGGGCATACTATAGTATGTCGTTTTTCACGATTTCGGAGGATTTGAAAAAAAGGTGAAAATCACGCAAAAGCGAAAGGCTAGTCCATGGTGTCGGAGGGCATACTATAGTATGTCGTTTTTCACGATTTCGGAGGATTTAAAAAAAAAGGTGAAAATCACGCAAAAGCGAAAGGCTATAGTCCATGGTGTCGGAGGGCATACTATAGTATGTCGTTTTTCACGATTTCGGAGGATTTGAAAAAAAGGTGAAAATCACGCAAAAGCGAAAGGCTATAGTCCATGGTGTCGGAGGGCATACTATAGTATGTCGTTTTTCATGATTTCGGAGGATTTGAAAAAAAGGTGAAAATCACACAAAAGCGAAAGGCTATAGTCCATGGTGTCGGAGGGCATACTATAGTATGTCGTTTTTCACGATTTCGGAGGATTAAAAAAAAATGTGAAAATCACGCAAAAGGGAAAGGCTATAGTCCATGGTGTCGGAGGGCATACTATAGTATGTCGTTTTTCACGATTTCGGAGGATTTGAAAAAAAGGTGAAAATCACGCAAAAGCGAAAGGCTATAGTCCATGGTGTCGGAGAGCATACTATAGTATGTCGTTTTTAACGATTTCGGAGGATTTAAAAAAAAAAGGTGAAAATCACGCAAAAGCAAAAGGCTATAGTCCATGGTGTCAGGGGGCATACTATATAGTATGTCGTTTTTCACGATTTCGGAGGATTAAAAAAAAAGGTGAAAATCACGCAAAAGCGAAAGGCTATAGTCCATGGTGTCGGAGGGCATACTATAGTATGTCGTTTTTCACGATTTCGGAGGATTTGAAAAAAAGGTGAAAATCACGCAAAAGCGAAAGGCTATAGTCCATGGTGTCGGAGGGCATACTATAGTATGTCGTTTTTCACGATTTCGGAGGATTTAAAAAAAAAGGTGAAAATCACGCAAAAGCGAAAGGCTATAGTCCATGGTCTCGGACCGCATACTAGTATGTCGTTTTTCACGATTTCGGAGGATTTAAAAAAAAAAGGTGAAAATCACGCAAAAGCGAAAGGCGTGTCGGAGGGCATACTATAGTATGTCGTTTTTCACGATTTCGGAGGATTAAAAAAAAAGGTGAAAATCACGCAAAAGCGAAAGGCTATAGTCCATGGTGTCGGAGGGCATACTATAGTATGTCGTTTTTCACGATTTCGGAGGATTTGAAAAAAAGGTGAAAATCACGCAAAAGCGAAAGGCTAGTCCATGGTGTCGGAGGGCATACTATAGTATGTCGTTTTTCACGATTTCGGAGGATTTAAAAAAAAAGGTGAAAATCACGCAAAAGCGAAAGGCTATAGTCCATGGTGTCGGAGGGCATACTATAGTATGTCGTTTTTCACGATTTCGGAGGATTTGAAAAAAAGGTGAAAATCACGCAAAAGCGAAAGGCTATAGTCCATGGTGTCGGAGGGCATACTATAGTATGTCGTTTTTCATGATTTCGGAGGATTTGAAAAAAAGGTGAAAATCACACAAAAGCGAAAGGCTATAGTCCATGGTGTCGGAGGGCATACTATAGTATGTCGTTTTTCACGATTTCGGAGGATTAAAAAAAAATGTGAAAATCACGCAAAAGGGAAAGGCTATAGTCCATGGTGTCGGAGGGCATACTATAGTATGTCGTTTTTCACGATTTCGGAGGATTTGAAAAAAAGGTGAAAATCACGCAAAAGCGAAAGGCTATAGTCCATGGTGTCGGAGAGCATACTATAGTATGTCGTTTTTAACGATTTCGGAGGATTTAAAAAAAAAAGGTGAAAATCACGCAAAAGCAAAAGGCTATAGTCCATGGTGTCAGGGGGCATACTATATAGTATGTCGTTTTTCACGATTTCGGAGGATTAAAAAAAAAGGTGAAAATCACGCAAAAGCGAAAGGCTATAGTCCATGGTGTCGGAGGGCATACTATAGTATGTCGTTTTTCACGATTTCGGAGGATTTGAAAAAAAGGTGAAAATCACGCAAAAGCAAAAGGCTATAGTCCATGGTGTCAGGGGGCATACTATATAGTATGTCGTTTTTCACGATTTCGGAGGATTAAAAAAAAAGGTGAAAATCACGCAAAAGCGAAAGGCTATAGTCCATGGTGTCGGAGGGCATACTATAGTATGTCGTTTTTCACGATTTCGGAGGATTTGAAAAAAAGGTGAAAATCACGCAAAAGCGAAAGGCTATAGTCCATGGTGTCGGAGGGCATACTATAGTATGTCGTTTTTAACGATTTCGGAGGATTTAAAAAAAAAGGTGAAAATCACGCAAAAGCGAAAGGCTATAGTCCATGGTCTCGGACCGCATACTAGTATGTCGTTTTTCACGATTTCGGAGGATTTTAAAAAAAAAGGTGAAAATCACGCAAAAGCGAAAGGCTATAGTCCATGGTGTCGGAGGGCATACTATAGTATGTCGTTTTTCACGATTTCGGAGGATTTGAAAAAAAGGTGAAAATCATGCAAAAGCGAAAGGCTATAGTCCATGGTGTCGGAGGGCATACTATAGTATGTCGTTTTTAACGATTTCGGAGGATTTAAAAAAAAAGGTGAAAATCACGCAAAAGCGAAAGGCTATAGTCCATGGTCTCGGACCGCATACTAGTATGTCGTTTTTCACGATTTCGGAGGATTTTAAAAAAAAAAGGTGAAAATCACGCAAAAGCGAAAGGCTATAGTCCATGGTGTCGGAGGGCATACTATAGTATGTCGTTTTTCACGATTTCGGAGGATTTGAAAAAAAGGTGAAAATCACGCAAAAGCGAAAGGCTATAGTCCATGGTGTCGGAGGGCATACTATAGTATGTCGTTTTTCACGATTTCGGAGGATTTGAAAAAAAGGTGAAAATCACGCAAAAGCGAAAGGCTAGTCCATGGTGTCGGAGGGCATACTATAGTATGTCGTTTTTCACGATTTCGGAGGATTTAAAAAAAAAGGTGAAAATCACGCAAAAGCGAAAGGCTATAGTCCATGGTGTCGGAGGGCATACTATAGTATGTCGTTTTTCACGATTTCGGAGGATTTGAAAAAAAGGTGAAAATCACGCAAAAGCGAAAGGCTATAGTCCATGGTGTCGGAGGGCATACTATAGTATGTCGTTTTTCACGATTTCGGAGGATTTGAAAAAAAGGTGAAAATCACACAAAAGCGAAAGGCTATAGTCCATGGTGTCGGAGGGCATACTATAGTATGTCGTTTTTCACGATTTCGGAGGATTAAAAAAAAATGTGAAAATCACGCAAAAGGGAAAGGCTATAGTCCATGGTGTCGGAGGGCATACTATAGTATGTCGTTTTTCACGATTTCGGAGGATTTGAAAAAAAGGTGAAAATCACGCAAAAGCGAAAGGCTATAGTCCATGGTGTCGGAGAGCATACTATAGTATGTCGTTTTTAACGATTTCGGAGGATTTAAAAAAAAAAGGTGAAAATCACGCAAAAGCAAAAGGCTATAGTCCATGGTGTCAGGGGGCATACTATATAGTATGTCGTTTTTCACGATTTCGGAGGATTAAAAAAAAAGGTGAAAATCACGCAAAAGCGAAAGGCTATAGTCCATGGTGTCGGAGGGCATACTATAGTATGTCGTTTTTCACGATTTCGGAGGATTTGAAAAAAAGGTGAAAATCACGCAAAAGCAAAAGGCTATAGTCCATGGTGTCAGGGGGCATACTATATAGTATGTCATTTTTCACGATTTCGGAGGATTAAAAAAAAAGGTGAAAATCACGCAAAAGCGAAAGGCTATAGTCCATGGTGTCGGAGGGCATACTATAGTATGTCGTTTTTCACGATTTCGGAGGATTTGAAAAAAAGGTGAAAATCACGCAAAAGCGAAAGGCTATAGTCCATGGTGTCGGAGGGCATACTATAGTATGTCGTTTTTAACGATTTCGGAGGATTTAAAAAAAAAGGTGAAAATCACGCAAAAGCGAAAGGCTATAGTCCATGGTCTCGGACCGCATACTAGTATGTCGTTTTTCACGATTTCGGAGGATTTAAAAAAAAAAGGTGAAAATCACGCAAAAGCGAAAGGCTATAGTCCATGGTGTCGGAGGGCATACTATAGTATGTCGTTTTTCACGATTTCGGAGGATTAAAAAAAAAGGTGAAAATCACGCAAAAGCGAAAGGCTATAGTCCATGGTGTCGGAGGGCATACTATAGCATGTCGTTTTTCACGATTTCGGAGGATTTGAAAAAAAGGTGAAAATCACGCAAAAGCGAAAGGCTATAGTCCATGGTGTCGGAGGGCATACTATAGTATGTCGTTTTTAACGATTTCGGAGGATTTAAAAAAAAAAGGTGAAAATCACGCAAAAGCGAAAGGCTATAGTCCATGGTCTCGGACCGCATACTAGTATGTCGTTTTTCACGATTTCGGAGGATTTAAAAAAAAAAGGTGAAAATCACGCAAAAGCGAAAGGCTATAGTCCATGGTGTCGGAGGGCATACTATAGTATGTCGTTTTTCTCGATTTCGGAGGATTAAAAAAAAAGGTGAAAATCACGCAAAAGCGAAAGGCTATAGTCCATGGTGTCGGAGGGCATACTATAGCATGTCGTTTTTCACGATTTCGGAGGATTTGAAAAAAAGGTGAAAATCACGCAAAAGCGAAAGGCTATAGTCCATGGTGTCGGAGGGCATACTATAGTATGTCGTTTTTCACGATTTCGGAGGATTTAAAAAAAAAGGTGAAAATCACGCAAAAGCGAAAGGCTATAGTCCATGGTGTCGGAGGGCATACTATAGTATGTCGTTTTTCACGATTTCGGAGGATTTAAAAAAAAAAGGTGAAAATCACGCAAAAGCGAAAGGCTATAGTCCATGGTGTCGGAGGGCATACTATAGTATGTGGTTTTTCACGATTTCGGAGGATTTAAAAAAAAAGGTGAAAATCACGCAAAAGCGAAAGGCTATCGTCCATGGTGTCGGAGGGCATACTATTGTATGTCGTTTTTCACGATTTCGGAGGATTTGAAAAAAAGGTGAAAATCACGCAAAAGCGAAAGGCTATAGTCCATGGTGTCGGAGAGCATACTATAGTATGTCGTTTTTAACGATTTCGGAGGATTTAAAAAAAAAGGTGAAAATCACGCAAAAGCAAAAGGCTATAGTCCATGGTGTCGGAGGGCATACTATAGTATGTCGTTTTTCACGATTTCGGAGGATTAAAAAAAAAGGTGAAAATCACGCAAAAGCGAAAGGCTATAGTCCATGGTGTCGGAGGGCATACTATAGTATGTCGTTTTTCACGATTTCGGAGGATTTGAAAAAAAGGTGAAAATCACGCAAAAGCGAAAGGCTATAGTCCATGGTGTGGGAGGGCATACTATAGTATGTCGTTTTTCACGATTTCGGAGGATTTAAAAAAAAAGGTGAAAATCACGCAAAAGCGAAAGGCTATAGTCCATGTTGTCGGAGGGCATACTATAGTATGTCGTTTTCCACGATTTCGGAGGATTTGAAAAAAAGGTGAAAATCACGCAAAAGCGAAAGGCTATAGTCCATGGTGTCGGAGGGCATACTATAGTATGTCGTTTTTCACGATTTCGGAGGATTAAAAAAAAAGGTGAAAATCACGCAAAAGCGAAAGGCTATAGTCCATGTTGTCGGAGGGCATACTATAGTATGTCGTTTTTAACGATTTCGGAGGATTTAAAAAAAAAGGTGAAAATCACGCAAAAGCGAAAGGCTATAGTCCATGGTCTCGGACCGCATACTAGTATGTCGTTTTTCACGATTTCGGAGGATTAAAAAAAAAGGTGAAAATCACGCAAAAGGGAAAGGCTATAGTCCATGGTGTCGGAGGGCATACTATAGTATGTCGTTTTTCACGATTTCGGAGGATTTGAAAAAAAGGTGAAAATCACGCAAAAGCGAAAGGCTATAGTCCATGGTGTCGGAGGGCATACTATAGTATGTCGTTTTTCACGATTTCGGAGGATTTGAAAAAAAGGTGAAAATCACACAAAAGCGAAAGGCTATAGTCCATGGTGTCGGAGGGCATACTATAGTATGTCGTTTTTCACGATTTCGGAGGATTAAAAAAAAAGGTGAAAATCACGCAAAAGGGAAAGGCTATAGTCCATGGTGTCGGAGGGCATACTATAGTATGTCGTTTTTCACGATTTCGGAGGATTTGAAAAAAAGGTGAAAATCACGCAAAAGCGAAAGGCTATAGTCCATGGTGTCGGAGGGCATACTATAGTATGTCGTTTTTAACGATTTCGGAGGATTTAAAAAAAAAAAGGTGAAAATCACGCAAAAGCGAAAGGCTATAGTCCATGGTGTCGGAGAGCATACTATAGTATGTCGTTTTTAACGATTTCGGAGGATTTAAAAAAAAAGGTGAAAATCACGCAAAAGCAAAAGGCTATAGTCCATGGTGTCAGGGGGCATACTATATAGTATGTCGTTTTTCACGATTTCGGAGGATTAAAAAAAAAGGTGAAAATCACGCAAAAGCGAAAGGCTATAGTCCATGGTGTCGGAGGGCATACTATAGTATGTCGTTTTTCACGATTTCGGAGGATTTGAAAAAAAGGTGAAAATCACGCAAAAGCGAAAGGCTATAGTCCATGGTGTCGGAGGGCATACTATAGTATGTCGTTTTTAACGATTTCGGAGGATTTAAAAAAAAAGGTGAAAATCACGCAAAAGCGAAAGGCTATAGTCCATGGTCTCGGACCGCATACTAGTATGTCGTTTTTCACGATTTCGGAGGATTTAAAAAAAAAAGGTGAAAATCACGCAAAAGCGAAAGGCTATAGTCCATGGTGTCGGAGGGCATACTATAGTATGTCGTTTTTCACGATTTCGGAGGATTAAAAAAAAAGGTGAAAATCACGCAAAAGCGAAAGGCTATAGTCCATGGTGTCGGAGGGCATACTATAGCATGTCGTTTTTCACGATTTCGGAGGATTTGAAAAAAAGGTGAAAATCACGCAAAAGCGAAAGGCTATAGTCCATGGTGTCGGAGGGCATACTATAGTATGTCGTTTTTCACGATTTCGGAGGATTTAAAAAAAAAGGTGAAAATCACGCAAAAGCGAAAGGCTATAGTCCATGGTGTCGGAGGGCATACTATAGTATGTCGTTTTTCACGATTTCGGAGGATTTAAAAAAAAAAGGTGAAAATCACGCAAAAGCGAAAGGCTATAGTCCATGGTGTCGGAGGGCATACTATAGTATGTGGTTTTTCACGATTTCGGAGGATTTAAAAAAAAAAGGTGAAAATCACGCAAAAGCGAAAGGCTATCGTCCATGGTGTCGGAGGGCATACTATTGTATGTCGTTTTTCACGATTTCGGAGGATTTGAAAAAAAGGTGAAAATCACGCAAAAGCGAAAGGCTATAGTCCATGGTGTCGGAGAGCATACTATAGTATGTCGTTTTTAACGATTTCGGAGGATTTAAAAAAAAAGGTGAAAATCACGCAAAAGCAAAAGGCTATAGTCCATGGTGTCGGAGGGCATACTATAGTATGTCGTTTTTCACGATTTCGGAGGATTTGAAAAAAAGGTGAAAATCACGCAAAAGCGAAAGGCTATAGTCCATGGTGTGGGAGGGCATACTATAGTATGTCGTTTTTCACGATTTCGGAGGATTTAAAAAAAAAGGTGAAAATCACGCAAAAGCGAAAGGCTATAGTCCATGTTGTCGGAGGGCATACTATAGTATGTCGTTTTTCACGATTTCGGAGGATTTGAAAAAAAGGTGAAAATCACGCAAAAGCGAAAGGCTATAGTCCATGGTGTCGGAGGTCATACTATAGTATGTCGTTTTTCACGATTTCGGAGGATTAAAAAAAAAGGTGAAAATCACGCAAAAGCGAAAGGCTATAGTCCATGGTGTCGGAGGGCATACTATAGTATGTCGTTTTTCACGATTTCGGAGGATTAAAAAAAAAGTGAAAATCACGCAAAAGCGAAAGGCTATAGTCCATGGTCTCGGACCGCATACTAGTATGTCGTTTTTCACGATTTCGGAGGATTTAAAAAAAAAAGGTGAAAATCACGCAAAAGCGAAAGGCGTGTCGGAGGGCATACTATAGTATGTCGTTTTTCACGATTTCGGAGGATTAAAAAAAAAGGTGAAAATCACGCAAAAGCGAAAGGCTATAGTCCATGGTGTCGGAGGGCATACTATAGTATGTCGTTTTTCACGATTTCGGAGGATTAAAAAAAAATGTGAAAATCACGCAAAAGGGAAAGGCTATAGTCCATGGTGTCGGAGGGCATACTATAGTATGTCGTTTTTCACGATTTCGGAGGATTTGAAAAAAAGGTGAAAATCACGCAAAAGCGAAAGGCTATAGTCCATGGTGTCGGAGAGCATACTATAGTATGTCGTTTTTAACGATTTCGGAGGATTTAAAAAAAAAAGGTGAAAATCACGCAAAAGCAAAAGGCTATAGTCCATGGTGTCAGGGGGCATACTATATAGTATGTCGTTTTTCACGATTTCGGAGGATTAAAAAAAAAGGTGAAAATCACGCAAAAGCGAAAGGCTATAGTCCATGGTGTCGGAGGGCATACTATAGTATGTCGTTTTTCACGATTTCGGAGGATTAAAAAAAAATGTGAAAATCACGCAAAAGGGAAAGGCTATAGTCCATGGTGTCGGAGGGCATACTATAGTATGTCGTTTTTCACGATTTCGGAGGATTTGAAAAAAAGGTGAAAATCACGCAAAAGCGAAAGGCTATAGTCCATGGTGTCGGAGGGCATACTATAGTATGTCGTTTTTAACGATTTCGGAGGATTTAAAAAAAAAGGTGAAAATCACGCAAAAGCGAAAGGCTATAGTCCATGGTCTCGGACCGCATACTAGTATGTCGTTTTTCACGATTTCGGAGGATTTAAAAAAAAAGGTGAAAATCACGCAAAAGCGAAAGGCTATAGTCCATGGTGTCGGAGGGCATACTATAGTATGTCGTTTTTCACGATTTCGGAGGATTTGAAAAAAAGGTGAAAATCACGCAAAAGCGAAAGGCTATAGTCCATGGTGTCGGAGGGCATACTATAGTATGTCGTTTTTCACGATTTCGGAGGATTTGAAAAAAAGGTGAAAATCACACAAAAGCGAAAGGCTATAGTCCATGGTGTCGGAGGGCATACTATAGTATGTCGTTTTTCACGATTTCGGAGGATTAAAAAAAAAGGTGAAAATCACGCAAAAGGGAAAGGCTATAGTCCATGGTGTCGGAGGGCATACTATAGTATGTCGTTTTTCACGATTTCGGAGGATTTGAAAAAAAGGTGAAAATCACGCAAAAGCGAAAGGCTATAGTCCATGGTGTCGGAGAGCATACTATAGTATGTCGTTTTTAACGATTTCGGAGGATTTAAAAAAAAAGGTGAAAATCACGCAAAAGCAAAAGGCTATAGTCCATGGTGTCAGGGGGCATACTATATAGTATGTCGTTTTTCACGATTTCGGAGGATTAAAAAAAAAGGTGAAAATCACGCAAAAGCGAAAGGCTATAGTCCATGGTGTCGGAGGGCATACTATAGTATGTCGTTTTTCACGATTTCGGAGGATTTGAAAAAAAGGTGAAAATCACGCAAAAGCGAAAGGCTATAGTCCATGGTGTCGGAGGGCATACTATAGTATGTCGTTTTTAACGATTTCGGAGGATTTAAAAAAAAAGGTGAAAATCACGCAAAAGCGAAAGGCTATAGTCCATGGTCTCGGACCGCATACTAGTATGTCGTTTTTCACGATTTCGGAGGATTTAAAAAAAAAAGGTGAAAATCACGCAAAAGCGAAAGGCTATAGTCCATGGTGTCGGAGGGCATACTATAGTATGTCGTTTTTCACGATTTCGGAGGATTAAAAAAAAAGGTGAAAATCACGCAAAAGCGAAAGGCTATAGTCCATGGTGTCGGAGGGCATACTATAGCATGTCGTTTTTCACGATTTCGGAGGATTTGAAAAAAAGGTGAAAATCACGCAAAAGCGAAAGGCTATAGTCCATGGTGTCGGAGGGCATACTATAGTATGTCGTTTTTAACGATTTCGGAGGATTTAAAAAAAAAGGTGAAAATCACGCAAAAGCGAAAGGCTATAGTCCATGGTCTCGGACCGCATACTAGTATGTCGTTTTTCACGATTTCGGAGGATTTAAAAAAAAAAGGTGAAAATCACGCAAAAGCGAAAGGCTATAGTCCATGGTGTCGGAGGGCATACTATAGTATGTCGTTTTTCTCGATTTCGGAGGATTAAAAAAAAAGGTGAAAATCACGCAAAAGCGAAAGGCTATAGTCCATGGTGTCGGAGGGCATACTATAGCATGTCGTTTTTCACGATTTCGGAGGATTTGAAAAAAAGGTGAAAATCACGCAAAAGCGAAAGGCTATAGTCCATGGTGTCGGAGGGCATACTATAGTATGTCGTTTTTCACGATTTCGGAGGATTTAAAAAAAAAGGTGAAAATCACGCAAAAGCGAAAGGCTATAGTCCATGGTGTCGGAGGGCATACTATAGTATGTCGTTTTTCACGATTTCGGAGGATTTAAAAAAAAAAGGTGAAAATCACGCAAAAGCGAAAGGCTATAGTCCATGGTGTCGGAGGGCATACTATAGTATGTGGTTTTTCACGATTTCGGAGGATTTAAAAAAAAAGGTGAAAATCACGCAAAAGCGAAAGGCTATCGTCCATGGTGTCGGAGGGCATACTATTGTATGTCGTTTTTCACGATTTCGGAGGATTTGAAAAAAAGGTGAAAATCACGCAAAAGCGAAAGGCTATAGTCCATGGTGTCGGAGAGCATACTATAGTATGTCGTTTTTAACGATTTCGGAGGATTTAAAAAAAAAGGTGAAAATCACGCAAAAGCAAAAGGCTATAGTCCATGGTGTCGGAGGGCATACTATAGTATGTCGTTTTTCACGATTTCGGAGGATTAAAAAAAAAGGTGATAATCACGCAAAAGCGAAAGGCTATAGTCCATGGTGTCGGAGGGCATACTATAGTATGTCGTTTTTCACGATTTCGGAGGATTTGAAAAAAAGGTGAAAATCACGCAAAAGCGAAAGGCTATAGTCCATGGTGTGGGAGGGCATACTATAGTATGTCGTTTTTCACGATTTCGGAGGATTTAAAAAAAAAGGTGAAAATCACGCAAAAGCGAAAGGCTATAGTCCATGTTGTCGGAGGGCATACTATAGTATGTCGTTTTTCACGATTTCGGAGGATTTGAAAAAAAGGTGAAAATCACGCAAAAGCGAAAGGCTATAGTCCATGGTGTCGGAGGGCATACTATAGTATGTCGTTTTTCACGATTTCGGAGGATTAAAAAAAAAGGTGAAAATCACGCAAAAGCGAAAGGCTATAGTCCATGTTGTCGGAGGGCATACTATAGTATGTCGTTTTTAACGATTTCGGAGGATTTAAAAAAAAAGGTGAAAATCACGCAAAAGCGAAAGGCTATAGTCCATGGTCTCGGACCGCATACTAGTATGTCGTTTTTCACGATTTCGGAGGATTAAAAAAAAAGGTGAAAATCACGCAAAAGGGAAAGGCTATAGTCCATGGTGTCGGAGGGCATACTATAGTATGTCGTTTTTCACGATTTCGGAGGATTTGAAAAAAAGGTGAAAATCACGCAAAAGCGAAAGGCTATAGTCCATGGTGTCGGAGGGCATACTATAGTATGTCGTTTTTCACGATTTCGGAGGATTTGAAAAAAAGGTGAAAATCACACAAAAGCGAAAGGCTATAGTCCATGGTGTCGGAGGGCATACTATAGTATGTCGTTTTTCACGATTTCGGAGGATTAAAAAAAAAGGTGAAAATCACGCAAAAGGGAAAGGCTATAGTCCATGGTGTCGGAGGGCATACTATAGTATGTCGTTTTTCACGATTTCGGAGGATTTGAAAAAAAGGTGAAAATCACGCAAAAGCGAAAGGCTATAGTCCATGGTGTCGGAGGGCATACTATAGTATGTCGTTTTTAACGATTTCGGAGGATTTTAAAAAAAAAGGTGAAAATCACGCAAAAGCGAAAGGCTATAGTCCATGGTGTCGGAGAGCATA
Source organism: Electrona antarctica (assembly GCF_951216825.1). NCBI lineage: Eukaryota > Metazoa > Chordata > Actinopteri > Myctophiformes > Myctophidae > Electrona > Electrona antarctica. The sequence continues at coordinate 26,384 of NW_027638185.1, forward strand.
CTATAGTATGTCGTTTTTAACGATTTCGGAGGATTTAAAAAAAAAGGTGAAAATCACGCAAAAGCAAAAGGCTATAGTCCATGGTGTCAGGGGGCATACTATATAGTATGTCGTTTTTCACGATTTCGGAGGATTAAAAAAAAAGGTGAAAATCACGCAAAAGCGAAAGGCTATAGTCCATGGTGTCGGAGGGCATACTATAGTATGTCGTTTTTCACGATTTCGGAGGATTTGAAAAAAAGGTGAAAATCACGCAAAAGCGAAAGGCTATAGTCCATGGTGTCGGAGGGCATACTATAGTATGTCGTTTTTAACGATTTCGGAGGATTTAAAAAAAAAGGTGAAAATCACGCAAAAGCGAAAGGCTATAGTCCATGGTCTCGGACCGCATACTAGTATGTCGTTTTTCACGATTTCGGAGGATTTAAAAAAAAAAGGTGAAAATCACGCAAAAGCGAAAGGCTATAGTCCATGGTGTCGGAGGGCATACTATAGTATGTCGTTTTTCACGATTTCGGAGGATTAAAAAAAAAGGTGAAAATCACGCAAAAGCGAAAGGCTATAGTCCATGGTGTCGGAGGGCATACTATAGCATGTCGTTTTTCACGATTTCGGAGGATTTGAAAAAAAGGTGAAAATCACGCAAAAGCGAAAGGCTATAGTCCATGGTGTCGGAGGGCATACTATAGTATGTCGTTTTTCACGATTTCGGAGGATTTAAAAAAAAAGGTGAAAATCACGCAAAAGCGAAAGGCTATAGTCCATGGTGTCGGAGGGCATACTATAGTATGTCGTTTTTCACGATTTCGGAGGATTTAAAAAAAAAAGGTGAAAATCACGCAAAAGCGAAAGGCTATAGTCCATGGTGTCGGAGGGCATACTATAGTATGTGGTTTTTCACGATTTCGGAGGATTTAAAAAAAAAAGGTGAAAATCACGCAAAAGCGAAAGGCTATCGTCCATGGTGTCGGAGGGCATACTATTGTATGTCGTTTTTCACGATTTCGGAGGATTTGAAAAAAAGGTGAAAATCACGCAAAAGCGAAAGGCTATAGTCCATGGTGTCGGAGAGCATACTATAGTATGTCGTTTTTAACGATTTCGGAGGATTTAAAAAAAAAGGTGAAAATCACGCAAAAGCAAAAGGCTATAGTCCATGGTGTCGGAGGGCATACTATAGTATGTCGTTTTTCACGATTTCGGAGGATTTGAAAAAAAGGTGAAAATCACGCAAAAGCGAAAGGCTATAGTCCATGGTGTGGGAGGGCATACTATAGTATGTCGTTTTTCACGATTTCGGAGGATTTAAAAAAAAAGGTGAAAATCACGCAAAAGCGAAAGGCTATAGTCCATGTTGTCGGAGGGCATACTATAGTATGTCGTTTTTCACGATTTCGGAGGATTTGAAAAAAAGGTGAAAATCACGCAAAAGCGAAAGGCTATAGTCCATGGTGTCGGAGGTCATACTATAGTATGTCGTTTTTCACGATTTCGGAGGATTAAAAAAAAAGGTGAAAATCACGCAAAAGCGAAAGGCTATAGTCCATGGTGTCGGAGGGCATACTATAGTATGTCGTTTTTCACGATTTCGGAGGATTAAAAAAAAAGTGAAAATCACGCAAAAGCGAAAGGCTATAGTCCATGGTCTCGGACCGCATACTAGTATGTCGTTTTTCACGATTTCGGAGGATTTAAAAAAAAAAGGTGAAAATCACGCAAAAGCGAAAGGCGTGTCGGAGGGCATACTATAGTATGTCGTTTTTCACGATTTCGGAGGATTAAAAAAAAAGGTGAAAATCACGCAAAAGCGAAAGGCTATAGTCCATGGTGTCGGAGGGCATACTATAGTATGTCGTTTTTCACGATTTCGGAGGATTAAAAAAAAATGTGAAAATCACGCAAAAGGGAAAGGCTATAGTCCATGGTGTCGGAGGGCATACTATAGTATGTCGTTTTTCACGATTTCGGAGGATTTGAAAAAAAGGTGAAAATCACGCAAAAGCGAAAGGCTATAGTCCATGGTGTCGGAGAGCATACTATAGTATGTCGTTTTTAACGATTTCGGAGGATTTAAAAAAAAAAGGTGAAAATCACGCAAAAGCAAAAGGCTATAGTCCATGGTGTCAGGGGGCATACTATATAGTATGTCGTTTTTCACGATTTCGGAGGATTAAAAAAAAAGGTGAAAATCACGCAAAAGCGAAAGGCTATAGTCCATGGTGTCGGAGGGCATACTATAGTATGTCGTTTTTCACGATTTCGGAGGATTAAAAAAAAATGTGAAAATCACGCAAAAGGGAAAGGCTATAGTCCATGGTGTCGGAGGGCATACTATAGTATGTCGTTTTTCACGATTTCGGAGGATTTGAAAAAAAGGTGAAAATCACGCAAAAGCGAAAGGCTATAGTCCATGGTGTCGGAGGGCATACTATAGTATGTCGTTTTTAACGATTTCGGAGGATTTAAAAAAAAAGGTGAAAATCACGCAAAAGCGAAAGGCTATAGTCCATGGTCTCGGACCGCATACTAGTATGTCGTTTTTCACGATTTCGGAGGATTTAAAAAAAAAGGTGAAAATCACGCAAAAGCGAAAGGCTATAGTCCATGGTGTCGGAGGGCATACTATAGTATGTCGTTTTTCACGATTTCGGAGGATTTGAAAAAAAGGTGAAAATCACGCAAAAGCGAAAGGCTATAGTCCATGGTGTCGGAGGGCATACTATAGTATGTCGTTTTTCACGATTTCGGAGGATTTGAAAAAAAGGTGAAAATCACACAAAAGCGAAAGGCTATAGTCCATGGTGTCGGAGGGCATACTATAGTATGTCGTTTTTCACGATTTCGGAGGATTAAAAAAAAAGGTGAAAATCACGCAAAAGGGAAAGGCTATAGTCCATGGTGTCGGAGGGCATACTATAGTATGTCGTTTTTCACGATTTCGGAGGATTTGAAAAAAAGGTGAAAATCACGCAAAAGCGAAAGGCTATAGTCCATGGTGTCGGAGAGCATACTATAGTATGTCGTTTTTAACGATTTCGGAGGATTTAAAAAAAAAGGTGAAAATCACGCAAAAGCAAAAGGCTATAGTCCATGGTGTCAGGGGGCATACTATATAGTATGTCGTTTTTCACGATTTCGGAGGATTAAAAAAAAAGGTGAAAATCACGCAAAAGCGAAAGGCTATAGTCCATGGTGTCGGAGGGCATACTATAGTATGTCGTTTTTCACGATTTCGGAGGATTTGAAAAAAAGGTGAAAATCACGCAAAAGCGAAAGGCTATAGTCCATGGTGTCGGAGGGCATACTATAGTATGTCGTTTTTAACGATTTCGGAGGATTTAAAAAAAAAGGTGAAAATCACGCAAAAGCGAAAGGCTATAGTCCATGGTCTCGGACCGCATACTAGTATGTCGTTTTTCACGATTTCGGAGGATTTAAAAAAAAAAGGTGAAAATCACGCAAAAGCGAAAGGCTATAGTCCATGGTGTCGGAGGGCATACTATAGTATGTCGTTTTTCACGATTTCGGAGGATTAAAAAAAAAGGTGAAAATCACGCAAAAGCGAAAGGCTATAGTCCATGGTGTCGGAGGGCATACTATAGTATGTCGTTTTTCACGATTTCGGAGGATTTGAAAAAAAGGTGAAAATCACGCAAAAGCGAAAGGCTATAGTCCATGGTGTCGGAGGGCATACTATAGTATGTCGTTTTTCACGATTTCGGAGGATTTAAAAAAAAAGGTGAAAATCACGCAAAAGCGAAAGGCTATAGTCCATGGTGTCGGAGGGCATACTATAGTATGTCGTTTTTCACGATTTCGGAGGATTTAAAAAAAAAAGGTGAAAATCACGCAAAAGCGAAAGGCTATCGTCCATGGTGTCGGAGGGCATACTATTGTATGTCGTTTTTAACGATTTCGGAGGATTTAAAAAAAAAGGTGAAAATCACGCAAAAGCAAAAGGCTATAGTCCATGGTGTCGGAGGGCATACTATAGTATGTCGTTTTTCACGATTTCGGAGGATTAAAAAAAAAGGTGAAAATCACGCAAAAGCGAAAGGCTATAGTCCATGGTGTCGGAGGGCATACTATAGTATGTCGTTTTTCACGATTTCGGAGGATTTGAAAAAAAGGTGAAAATCACGCAAAAGCGAAAGGCTATAGTCCATGGTGTGGGAGGGCATACTATAGTATGTCGTTTTTCACGATTTCGGAGGATTTAAAAAAAAAGGTGAAAATCACGCAAAAGCGAAAGGCTATAGTCCATGTTGTCGGAGGGCATACTATAGTATGTCGTTTTTCACGATTTCGGAGGATTTGAAAAAAAGGTGAAAATCACGCAAAAGCGAAAGGCTATAGTCCATGGTGTCGGAGGGCATACTATAGTATGTCGTTTTTCACGATTTCGGAGGATTAAAAAAAAAGGTGAAAATCACGCAAAAGCGAAAGGCTATAGTCCATGGTGTCGGAGGGCATACTATAGTATGTCGTTTTTCACGATTTCGGAGGATTAAAAAAAAAGGTGAAAATCACGCAAAAGCGAAAGGCTATAGTCCATGGTCTCGGACCGCATACTAGTATGTCGTTTTTCACGATTTCGGAGGATTTAAAAAAAAAAGGTGAAAATCACGCAAAAGCGAAAGGCGTGTCGGAGGGCATACTATAGTATGTCGTTTTTCACGATTTCGGAGGATTAAAAAAAAAGGTGAAAATCACGCAAAAGCGAAAGGCTATAGTCCATGGTGTCGGAGGGCATACTATAGTATGTCGTTTTTCACGATTTCGGAGGATTAAAAAAAAATGTGAAAATCACGCAAAAGGGAAAGGCTATAGTCCATGGTGTCGGAGGGCATACTATAGTATGTCGTTTTTCACGATTTCGGAGGATTTGAAAAAAAGGTGAAAATCACGCAAAAGCGAAAGGCTATAGTCCATGGTGTCGGAGAGCATACTATAGTATGTCGTTTTTAACGATTTCGGAGGATTTAAAAAAAAAAGGTGAAAATCACGCAAAAGCAAAAGGCTATAGTCCATGGTGTCAGGGGGCATACTATATAGTATGTCGTTTTTCACGATTTCGGAGGATTAAAAAAAAAGGTGAAAATCACGCAAAAGCGAAAGGCTATAGTCCATGGTGTCGGAGGGCATACTATAGTATGTCGTTTTTCACGATTTCGGAGGATTAAAAAAAAATGTGAAAATCACGCAAAAGGGAAAGGCTATAGTCCATGGTGTCGGAGGGCATACTATAGTATGTCGTTTTTCACGATTTCGGAGGATTTGAAAAAAAGGTGAAAATCACGCAAAAGCGAAAGGCTATAGTCCATGGTGTCGGAGGGCATACTATAGTATGTCGTTTTTCACGATTTCGGAGGATTTGAAAAAAAGGTGAAAATCACGCAAAAGCGAAAGGCTATAGTCCATGGTGTCGGAGGGCATACTATAGTATGTCGTTTTTCACGATTTCGGAGGATTTGAAAAAAAGGTGAAAATCACACAAAAGCGAAAGGCTATAGTCCATGGTGTCGGAGGGCATACTATAGTATGTCGTTTTTCACGATTTCGGAGGATTAAAAAAAAAGGTGAAAATCACGCAAAAGGGAAAGGCTATAGTCCATGGTGTCGGAGGGCATACTATAGTATGTCGTTTTTCACGATTTCGGAGGATTTGAAAAAAAGGTGAAAATCACGCAAAAGCGAAAGGCTATAGTCCATGGTGTCGGAGAGCATACTATAGTATGTCGTTTTTAACGATTTCGGAGGATTTAAAAAAAAAGGTGAAAATCACGCAAAAGCAAAAGGCTATAGTCCATGGTGTCGGAGGGCATACTATAGTATGTCGTTTTTCACGATTTCGGAGGATTAAAAAAAAAGGTGAAAATCACGCAAAAGCGAAAGGCTATAGTCCATGGTGTCGGAGGGCATACTATAGTATGTCGTTTTTCACGATTTCGGAGGATTTGAAAAAAAGGTGAAAATCACGCAAAAGCGAAAGGCTATAGTCCATGGTGTGGGAGGGCATACTATAGTATGTCGTTTTTCACGATTTCGGAGGATTTAAAAAAAAAGGTGAAAATCACGCAAAAGCGAAAGGCTATAGTCCATGTTGTCGGAGGGCATACTATAGTATGTCGTTTTTCACGATTTCGGAGGATTTTAAAAAAAAAGGTGAAAATCACGCAAAAGCGAAAGGCTATAGTCCATGGTGTCGGAGGGCATACTATAGTATGTGGTTTTTCACGATTTCGGAGGATTTAAAAAAAAAGGTGAAAATCACGCAAAAGCGAAAGGCTATCGTCCATGGTGTCGGAGGGCATACTATTGTATGTCGTTTTTCACGATTTCGGAGGATTTGAAAAAAAGGTGAAAATCACGCAAAAGCGAAAGGCTATAGTCCATGGTGTCGGAGAGCATACTATAGTATGTCGTTTTTAACGATTTCGGATTAAAAAAAAAGGTGAAAATCACGCAAAAGCAAAAGGCTATAGTCCATGGTGTCGGAGGGCATACTATAGTATGTCGTTTTTCACGATTTCGGAGGATTAAAAAAAAAGGTGAAAATCACGCAAAAGCGAAAGGCTATAGTCCATGGTGTCGGAGGGCATACTATAGTATGTCGTTTTTCACGATTTCGGAGGATTTGAAAAAAAGGTGAAAATCACGCAAAAGCGAAAGGCTATAGTCCATGGTGTGGGAGGGCATACTATAGTATGTCGTTTTTCACGATTTCGGAGGATTTAAAAAAAAAGGTGAAAATCACGCAAAAGCGAAAGGCTATAGTCCATGTTGTCGGAGGGCATACTATAGTATGTCGTTTTTCACGATTTCGGAGGATTTGAAAAAAAGGTGAAAATCACGCAAAAGCGAAAGGCTATAGTCCATGGTGTCGGAGGGCATACTATAGTATGTCGTTTTTCACGATTTCGGAGGATTAAAAAAAAAGGTGAAAATCACGCAAAAGCGAAAGGCTATAGTCCATGGTGTCGGAGGGCATACTATAGTATGACGTTTTTCACGATTTCGGAGGATTAAAAAAAAAGGTGAAAATCACGCAAAAGCGAAAGGCTATAGTCCATGGTCTCGGACCGCATACTAGTATGTCGTTTTTCACGATTTCGGAGGATTTAAAAAAAAAAGGTGAAAATCACGCAAAAGCGAAAGGCGTGTCGGAGGGCATACTATAGTATGTCGTTTTTCACGATTTCGGAGGATTAAAAAAAAAGGTGAAAATCACGCAAAAGCGAAAGGCTATAGTCCATGGTGTCGGAGGGCATACTATAGTATGTCGTTTTTCACGATTTCGGAGGATTTGAAAAAAAGGTGAAAATCACGCAAAAGCGAAAGGCTATAGTCCATGGTGTCGGAGGGCATACTATAGTATGTCGTTTTTCACGATTTCGGAGGATTTAAAAAAAAAGGTGAAAATCACGCAAAAGCGAAAGGCTATAGTCCATGGTGTCGGAGGGCATACTATAGTATGTCGTTTTTCACGATTTCGGAGGATTTGAAAAAAAGGTGAAAATCACGCAAAAGCGAAAGGCTATAGTCCATGGTGTCGGAGGGCATACTATAGTATGTCGTTTTTCACGATTTCGGAGGATTTGAAAAAAAGGTGAAAATCACACAAAAGCGAAAGGCTATAGTCCATGGTGTCGGAGGGCATACTATAGTATGTCGTTTTTCACGATTTCGGAGGATTAAAAAAAAAGGTGAAAATCACGCAAAAGGGAAAGGCTATAGTCCATGGTGTCGGAGGGCATACTATAGTATGTCGTTTTTCACGATTTCGGAGGATTTGAAAAAAAGGTGAAAATCACGCAAAAGCGAAAGGCTATAGTCCATGGTGTCGGAGAGCATACTATAGTATGTCGTTTTTAACGATTTCGGAGGATTTAAAAAAAAAGGTGAAAATCACGCAAAAGCAAAAGGCTATAGTCCATGGTGTCAGGGGGCATACTATATAGTATGTCGTTTTTCACGATTTCGGAGGATTAAAAAAAAAGGTGAAAATCACGCAAAAGCGAAAGGCTATAGTCCATGGTGTCGGAGGGCATACTATAGTATGTCGTTTTTCACGATTTCGGAGGATTTGAAAAAAAGGTGAAAATCACGCAAAAGCGAAAGGCTATAGTCCATGGTGTCGGAGGGCATACTATAGTATGTCGTTTTTAACGATTTCGGAGGATTTAAAAAAAAAGGTGAAAATCACGCAAAAGCGAAAGGCTATAGTCCATGGTCTCGGACCGCATACTAGTATGTCGTTTTTCACGATTTCGGAGGATTTTTAAAAAAAAAGGTGAAAATCACGCAAAAGCGAAAGGCTATAGTCCATGGTGTCGGAGGGCATACTATAGTATGTCGTTTTTCACGATTTCGGAGGATTAAAAAAAAAGGTGAAAATCACGCAAAAGCGAAAGGCTATAGTCCATGGTGTCGGAGGGCATACTATAGTATGTCGTTTTTCACGATTTCGGAGGATTTGAAAAAAAGGTGAAAATCACGCAAAAGCGAAAGGCTATAGTCCATGGTGTCGGAGGGCATACTATAGTATGTCGTTTTTCACGATTTCGGAGGATTTAAAAAAAAAGGTGAAAATCACGCAAAAGCGAAAGGCTATAGTCCATGGTGTCGGAGGGCATACTATAGTATGTCGTTTTTCACGATTTCGGAGGATTTTAAAAAAAAAGGTGAAAATCACGCAAAAGCGAAAGGCTATAGTCCATGGTGTCGGAGGGCATACTATAGTATGTGGTTTTTCACGATTTCGGAGGATTTAAAAAAAAAAGGTGAAAATCACGCAAAAGCGAAAGGCTATCGTCCATGGTGTCGGAGGGCATACTATTGTATGTCGTTTTTCACGATTTCGGAGGATTTGAAAAAAAGGTGAAAATCACGCAAAAGCGAAAGGCTATAGTCCATGGTGTCGGAGAGCATACTATAGTATGTCGTTTTTAACGATTTCGGAGGATTTAAAAAAAAAGGTGAAAATCACGCAAAAGCAAAAGGCTATAGTCCATGGTGTCGGAGGGCATACTATAGTATGTCGTTTTTCACGATTTCGGAGGATTAAAAAAAAAGGTGAAAATCACGCAAAAGCGAAAGGCTATAGTCCATGGTGTCGGAGGGCATACTATAGTATGTCGTTTTTCACGATTTCGGAGGATTTGAAAAAAAGGTGAAAATCACGCAAAAGCGAAAGGCTATAGTCCATGGTGTGGGAGGGCATACTATAGTATGTCGTTTTTCACGATTTCGGAGGATTTAAAAAAAAAGGTGAAAATCACGCAAAAGCGAAAGGCTATAGTCCATGTTGTCGGAGGGCATACTATAGTATGTCGTTTTTCACGATTTCGGAGGATTTGAAAAAAAGTGAAAATCACGCAAAAGCGAAAGGCTATAGTCCATGGTGTCGGAGGGCATACTATAGTATGTCGTTTTTCACGATTTCGGAGGATTAAAAAAAAAGGTGAAAATCACGCAAAAGCGAAAGGCTATAGTCCATGGTGTCGGAGGGCATAGTATAGTATGTCGTTTTTCACGATTTCGGAGGATTAAAAAAAAAGGTGAAAATCACGCAAAAGCGAAAGGCTATAGTCCATGGTGTCGGAGGGCATACTATAGTATGTCGTTTTTCACGATTTCGGAGGATTTGAAAAAAGGTGAAAATCACGCAAAAGCGAAAGGCTATAGTCCATGGTGTCGGAGGGCATACTATAGTATGTCGTTTTTCACGATTTCGGAGGATTTGAAAAAAAGGTGAAAATCACGCAAAAGCGAAAGGCTATAGTCCATGGTGTCGGAGGGCATACTATAGTATGTCGTTTTTCACGATTTCGGAGGATTTGAAAAAAAGGTGAAAATCACGCAAAAGCGAAAGGCTATAGTCCATGGTGTCGGAGGGCATACTATAGTATGTCGTTTTTCACGATTTCGGAGGATTTAAAAAAAAAGGTGAAAATCACGCAAAAGCGAAAGGCTATAGTCCATGGTGTCGGAGGGCATACTATAGTATGTCGTTTTTCACGATTTCGGAGGATTTGAAAAAAAGGTGAAAATCACGCAAAAGCGAAAGGCTATAGTCCATGGTGTCGGAGGGCATACTATAGTATGTCGTTTTTCACGATTTCGGAGGATTTGAAAAAAAGGTGAAAATCACGCAAAAGCGAAAGGCTATAGTCCATGGTGTCGGAGAGCATACTATAGTATGTCGTTTTTAACGATTTCGGAGGATTTAAAAAAAAAGGTGAAAATCACGCGAAAGCAAAAGGCTATAGTCCATGGTGTCGGAGGGCATACTATAGTATGTCGTTTTTCACGATTTCGGAGGATTAAAAAAAAAGGTGAAAATCACGCAAAAGCGAAAGGCTATAGTCCATGGTGTCGGAGGGCATACTATAGTATGTCGTTTTTCACGATTTCGGAGGATTTGAAAAAAAGGTGAAAATCACGCAAAAGCGAAAGGCTATAGTCCATGGTGTCGGAGGGCATACTATAGTATGTCGTTTTTCACGATTTCGGAGGATTTAAAAAAAAAGGTGAAAATCACGCAAAAGCGAAAGGCTATAGTCCATGGTCTCGGACCGCATACTAGTATGTCGTTTTTCACGATTTCGGAGGATTTAAAAAAAAAAGGTGAAAATCACGCAAAAGCGAAAGGCGTGTCGGAGGGCATACTATAGTATGTCGTTTTTCACGATTTCGGAGGATTAAAAAAAAAGGTGAAAATCACGCAAAAGCGAAAGGCTATAGTCCATGGTGTCGGAGGGCATACTATAGGATGTCGTTTTTCACGATTTCGGAGGATTTGAAAAAAAGGTGAAAATCACGCAAAAGCGAAAGGCTATAGTCCATGGTGTCGGAGGGCATACTATAGTATGTCGTTTTTCACGATTTCGGAGGATTTAAAAAAAAAGTGAAAATCACGCAAAAGCGAAAGGCTATAGTCCATGGTGTCGGAGGGCATACTATAGTATGTCGTTTTTCACGATTTCGGAGGATTTGAAAAAAAGGTGAAAATCACGCAAAAGCGAAAGGCTATAGTCCATGGTGTCGGAGGGCATACTATAGTATGTCGTTTTTCACGATTTCGGAGGATTTGAAAAAAAGGTGAAAATCACACAAAAGCGAAAGGCTATAGTCCATGGTGTCGGAGGGCATACTATAGTATGTCGTTTTTCACGATTTCGGAGGATTAAAAAAAAAGGTGAAAATCACGCAAAAGCGAAAGGCTATAGTCCATGGTGTCGGAGGGCATACTATAGTATGTCGTTTTTAACGATTTCGGAGGATTTAAAAAAAAGGTGAAAATCACGCGAAAGCAAAAGGCTATAGTCCATGGTGTCGGAGGGCATACTATAGTATGTCGTTTTTCACGATTTCGGAGGATTAAAAAAAAAGGTGAAAATCACGCAAAAGCGAAAGGCTATAGTCCATGGTGTCGGAGGGCATACTATAGTATGTCGTTTTTCACGATTTCGGAGGATTTGAAAAAAAGGTGAAAATCACGCAAAAGCGAAAGGCTATAGTCCATGGTGTCGGAGGGCATACTATAGTATGTCGTTTTTCACGATTTCGGAGGATTTTAAAAAAAAGGTGAAAATCACGCAAAAGCGAAAGGCTATAGTCCATGGTCTCGGACCGCATACTAGTATGTCGTTTTTCACGATTTCGGAGGATTTTAAAAAAAAAGGTGAAAATCACGCAAAAGCGAAAGGCGTGTCGGAGGGCATACTATAGTATGTCGTTTTTCACGATTTCGGAGGATTAAAAAAAAAGGTGAAAATCACGCAAAAGCGAAAGGCTATAGTCCATGGTGTCGGAGGGCATACTATAGTATGTCGTTTTTCACGATTTCGGAGGATTTGAAAAAAAGGTGAAAATCACGCAAAAGCGAAAGGCTATAGTCCATGGTGTCGGAGGGCATACTATAGTATGTCGTTTTTCACAATTTCGGAGGATTTGAAAAAAAGGTGAAAATCACGCAAAAGCGAAAGGCTATAGTCCATGGTGTCGGAGGGCATACTATAGTATGTCGTTTTTCACGATTTCGGAGGATTTAAAAAAAAAGGTGAAAATCACGCAAAAGCGAAAGGCTATAGTCCATGGTGTCGGAGGGCATACTATAGTATGTCGTTTTTCACGATTTCGGAGGATTTGAAAAAAAGGTGAAAATCACGCAAAAGCGAAAGGCTATAGTCCATGGTGTCGGAGGGCATACTATAGTATGTCGTTTTTCACGATTTCGGAGGATTTGAAAAAAAGGTGAAAATCACGCAAAAGCGAAAGGCTATAGTCCATGGTGTCGGAGGGCATACTATAGTATGTCGTTTTTCACGATTTCGGAGGATTTGAAAAAAAGGTGAAAATCACGCAAAAGCGAAAGGCTATAGTCCATGGTGTCGGAGGGCATACTATAGTATGTGGTTTTTCACGATTTTGGAGGATTTAAAAAAAAAGGTGAAAATCACGCAAAAGCGAAAGGCTATAGTCCATGGTGTCGGAGGGCATACTATAGTATGTCGTTTTTCACGATTTCGGAGGATTTGAAAAAAAGGTGAAAATCACGCAAAAGCGAAAGGCTATAGTCCATGGTGTCGGAGAGCATACTATAGTATGTCGTTTTTAACGATTTCGGAGGATTTAAAAAAAAGGTGAAAATCACGCGAAAGCAAAAGGCTATAGTCCATGGTGTCGGAGGGCATACTATAGTATGTCGTTTTTCACGATTTCGGAGGATTAAAAAAAAAGGTGAAAATCACGCAAAAGCGAAAGGCTATAGTCCATGGTGTCGGAGGGCATACTATAGTATGTCGTTTTTCACGATTTCGGAGGATTTGAAAAAAAGGTGAAAATCACGCAAAAGCGAAAGGCTATAGTCCATGGTGTCGGAGGGCATACTATAGTATGTCGTTTTTCACGATTTCGTAGGATTTAAAAAAAAAGGTGAAAATCACGCAAAAGCGAAAGGCTATAGTCCATGGTCTCGGACCGCATACTAGTATGTCGTTTTTCACGATTTCGGAGGATTTAAAAAAAAAAGGTGAAAATCACGCAAAAGCGAAAGGCGTGTCGGAGGGCATACTATAGTATGTCGTTTTTCACGATTTCGGAGGATTAAAAAAAAAGGTGAAAATCACGCAAAAGCGAAAGGCTATAGTCCATGGTGTCGGAGGGCATACTATAGTATGTCGTTTTTCACGATTTCGGAGGATTTGAAAAAAAGGTGAAAATCACGCAAAAGCGAAAGGCTATAGTCCATGGTGTCGGAGGGCATACTATAGTATGTCGTTTTTCACGATTTCGGAGGATTTAAAAAAAAAGGTGAAAATCACGCAAAAGCGAAAGGCTATAGTCCATGGTGTCGGAGGGCATACTATAGTATGTCGTTTTTCACGATTTCGGAGGATTTGAAAAAAAGGTGAAAATCACGCAAAAGCGAAAGGCTATAGTCCATGGTGTCGGAGGGCATACTATAGTATGTCGTTTTTCACGATTTCGGAGGATTTGAAAAAAAGGTGAAAATCACGCAAAAGCGAAAGGCTATAGTCCATGGTGTCGGAGGGCATACTATAGTATGTCGTTTTTCACGATTTCGGAGGATTAAAAAAAAAGGTGAAAATCACGCAAAAGCGAAAGGCTATAGTCCATGGTGTCGGAGGGCATACTATAGTATGTCGTTTTTCACGATTTCGGAGGATTTAAAAAAAAAGGTGAAAATCACGCAAAAGCGAAAGGCTATAGTCCATGGTCTCGGACCGCATACTAGTATGTCGTTTTTCACGATTTTGGAGGATTTAAAAAAAAAAGGTGAAAATCACGCAAAAGCGAAAGGCTATAGTCCATGGTGTCGGAGGGCATACTATAGTATGTCGTTTTTCACGATTTCGGAGGATTTAAAAAAAAAAGGTGAAAATCACGCAAAAGCGAAAGGCTATAGTCCATGGTGTCGGAGGGCATACTATAGTATGTCGTTTTTCACGATTTCGGAGGATTAAAAAAAAAGGTGAAAATCACGCAAAAGCGAAAGGCTATAGTCCATGGTGTCGGAGGGCATACTATAGTATGTCGTTTTTCACGATTTCGGAGGATTTAAAAAAAAAGGTGAAAATCACGCAAAAGCGAAAGGCTATAGTCCATGGTCTCGGACCGCATACTAGTATGTCGTTTTTCACGATTTTGGAGGATTTAAAAAAAAAAAGGTGAAAATCACGCAAAAGCGAAAGGCTATAGTCCATGGTGTCGGAGGGCATACTATAGTATGTCGTTTTTCACGATTTCGGAGGATTTGAAAAAAATGTGAAAATCACGCAAAAGCGAAAGGCTATAGTCCATGGTGTCGGAGAGCATACTATAGTATGTCGTTTTTAACGATTTCGGAGGATTAAAAAAAAAGGTGAAAATCACGCAAAAGCGAAAGGCTATAGTCCATGGTGTCGGAGGGCATACTATAGTATGTCGTTTTTCACGATTTCGGAGGATTTGAAAAAAATGTGAAAATCACGGAAAAGCGAAAGGCTATAGTCCATGGTGTCGGAGAGCATACTATAGTATGTCGTTTTTAACGATTTCGGAGGATTAAAAAAAAAGGTGAAAATCACGCAAAAGCGAAAGGCTATAGTCCATGGTGTCGGAGGGCATACTATAGTATGTCGTTTTTCACGATTTCGGAGGATTTGAAAAAAAGGTGAAAATCACGCAAAAGCGAAAGGCTATAGTCCATGGTGTCGGAGGGCATACTATAGTATGTCGTTTTTCACGATTTCGGAGGATTTAAAAAAAAAGGTGAAAATCACGCAAAAGCGAAAGGCTATAGTCCATGGTCTCGGACCGCATACTAGTATGTCGTTTTTCACGATTTTGGAGGATTTAAAAAAAAAAGGTGAAAATCACGCAAAAGCGAAAGGCTATAGTCCATGGTGTCGGAGGGCATACTATAGTATGTCGTTTTTCACGATTTCGGAGGATTTGAAAAAAATGTGAAAATCACGCAAAAGCGAAAGGCTATAGTCCATGGTGTCGGAGAGCATACTATAGTATGTCGTTTTTAACGATTTCGGAGGATTAAAAAAAAAGGTGAAAATCACGCAAAAGCGAAAGGCTATAGTCCATGGTGTCGGAGGGCATACTATAGTATGTCGTTTTTCACGATTTCGGAGGATTTGAAAAAAAGGTGAAAATCACGCAAAAGCGAAAGGCTATAGTCCATGGTGTCGGAGGGCATACTATAGTATGTCGTTTTTCACGATTTCGGAGGATTTGAAAAAAAGGTGAAAATCACGCAAAAGCGAAAGGCTATAGTCCATGGTGTCGGAGGGCATACTATAGTATGTCGTTTTTCACGATTTCGGAGGATTTGAAAAAAAGGTGAAAATCACGCAAAAGCGAAAGGCTATAGTCCATGGTGTCGGAGGGCATACTATAGTATGTCGTTTTTCACGATTTCGGAGGATTTAAAAAAAAAGGTGAAAATCACGCAAAAGCGAAAGGCTATAGTCCATGGTGTCGGAGGGCATACTATAGTATGTCGTTTTTCACGATTTCGGAGGATTTGAAAAAAAGGTGAAAATCACGCAAAAGCGAAAGGCTATAGTCCATGGTGTCGGAGGGCATACTATAGTATGTCGTTTTTCACAATTTCGGAGGATTTGAAAAAAAGGTGAAAATCACGCAAAAGCGAAAGGCTATAGTCCATGGTGTCGGAGGGCATACTATAGTATGTCGTTTTTCACGATTTCGGAGGATTTAAAAAAAAAGGTGAAAATCACGCAAAAGCGAAAGGCTATAGTCCATGGTGTCGGAGGGCATACTATAGTATGTCGTTTTTCACGATTTCGGAGGATTTGAAAAAAAGGTGAAAATCACGCAAAAGCGAAAGGCTATAGTCCATGGTGTCGGAGGGCATACTATAGTATGTCGTTTTTCACGATTTCGGAGGATTTGAAAAAAAGGTGAAAATCACGCAAAAGCGAAAGGCTATAGTCCATGGTGTCGGAGGGCATACTATAGTATGTCGTTTTTCACGATTTCGGAGGATTTGAAAAAAAGGTGAAAATCACGCAAAAGCGAAAGGCTATAGTCCATGGTGTCGGAGGGCATACTATAGTATGTGGTTTTTCACGATTTTGGAGGATTTTAAAAAAAAGGTGAAAATCACGCAAAAGCGAAAGGCTATAGTCCATGGTGTCGGAGGGCATACTATAGTATGTCGTTTTTCACGATTTCGGAGGATTTGAAAAAAAGGTGAAAATCACGCAAAAGCGAAAGGCTATAGTCCATGGTGTCGGAGAGCATACTATAGTATGTCGTTTTTAACGATTTCGGAGGATTTAAAAAAAAGGTGAAAATCACGCGAAAGCAAAAGGCTATAGTCCATGGTGTCGGAGGGCATACTATAGTATGTCGTTTTTCACGATTTCGGAGGATTAAAAAAAAAGGTGAAAATCACGCAAAAGCGAAAGGCTATAGTCCATGGTGTCGGAGGGCATACTATAGTATGTCGTTTTTCACGATTTCGGAGGATTTGAAAAAAAGGTGAAAATCACGCAAAAGCGAAAGGCTATAGTCCATGGTGTCGGAGGGCATACTATAGTATGTCGTTTTTCACGATTTCGTAGGATTTAAAAAAAAAGGTGAAAATCACGCAAAAGCGAAAGGCTATAGTCCATGGTCTCGGACCGCATACTAGTATGTCGTTTTTCACGATTTCGGAGGATTTAAAAAAAAAAGGTGAAAATCACGCAAAAGCGAAAGGCGTGTCGGAGGGCATACTATAGTATGTCGTTTTTCACGATTTCGGAGGATTAAAAAAAAAGGTGAAAATCACGCAAAAGCGAAAGGCTATAGTCCATGGTGTCGGAGGGCATACTATAGTATGTCGTTTTTCACGATTTCGGAGGATTTGAAAAAAAGGTGAAAATCACGCAAAAGCGAAAGGCTATAGTCCATGGTGTCGGAGGGCATACTATAGTATGTCGTTTTTCACGATTTCGGAGGATTTAAAAAAAAAGGTGAAAATCACGCAAAAGCGAAAGGCTATAGTCCATGGTGTCGGAGGGCATACTATAGTATGTCGTTTTTCACGATTTCGGAGGATTTGAAAAAAAGGTGAAAATCACGCAAAAGCGAAAGGCTATAGTCCATGGTGTCGGAGGGCATACTATAGTATGTCGTTTTTCACGATTTCGGAGGATTTGAAAAAAAGGTGAAAATCACGCAAAAGCGAAAGGCTATAGTCCATGGTGTCGGAGGGCATACTATAGTATGTCGTTTTTCACGATTTCGGAGGATTAAAAAAAAAGGTGAAAATCACGCAAAAGCGAAAGGCTATAGTCCATGGTGTCGGAGGGCATACTATAGTATGTCGTTTTTCACGATTTCGGAGGATTTAAAAAAAAAGGTGAAAATCACGCAAAAGCGAAAGGCTATAGTCCATGGTCTCGGACCGCATACTAGTATGTCGTTTTTCACGATTTTGGAGGATTTAAAAAAAAAAGGTGAAAATCACGCAAAAGCGAAAGGCTATAGTCCATGGTGTCGGAGGGCATACTATAGTATGTCGTTTTTCACGATTTCGGAGGATTTAAAAAAAAAAGGTGAAAATCACGCAAAAGCGAAAGGCTATAGTCCATGGTGTCGGAGGGCATACTATAGTATGTCGTTTTTCACGATTTCGGAGGATTAAAAAAAAAGGTGAAAATCACGCAAAAGCGAAAGGCTATAGTCCATGGTGTCGGAGGGCATACTATAGTATGTCGTTTTTCACGATTTCGGAGGATTTAAAAAAAAAGGTGAAAATCACGCAAAAGCGAAAGGCTATAGTCCATGGTCTCGGACCGCATACTAGTATGTCGTTTTTCACGATTTTGGAGGATTTAAAAAAAAAAAGGTGAAAATCACGCAAAAGCGAAAGGCTATAGTCCATGGTGTCGGAGGGCATACTATAGTATGTCGTTTTTCACGATTTCGGAGGATTTGAAAAAAATGTGAAAATCACGCAAAAGCGAAAGGCTATAGTCCATGGTGTCGGAGAGCATACTATAGTATGTCGTTTTTAACGATTTCGGAGGATTAAAAAAAAAGGTGAAAATCACGCAAAAGCGAAAGGCTATAGTCCATGGTGTCGGAGGGCATACTATAGTATGTCGTTTTTCACGATTTCGGAGGATTTGAAAAAAATGTGAAAATCACGGAAAAGCGAAAGGCTATAGTCCATGGTGTCGGAGAGCATACTATAGTATGTCGTTTTTAACGATTTCGGAGGATTAAAAAAAAAGGTGAAAATCACGCAAAAGCGAAAGGCTATAGTCCATGGTGTCGGAGGGCATACTATAGTATGTCGTTTTTCACGATTTCGGAGGATTTGAAAAAAAGGTGAAAATCACGCAAAAGCGAAAGGCTATAGTCCATGGTGTCGGAGGGCATACTATAGTATGTCGTTTTTCACGATTTCGGAGGATTTAAAAAAAAAGGTGAAAATCACGCAAAAGCGAAAGGCTATAGTCCATGGTCTCGGACCGCATACTAGTATGTCGTTTTTCACGATTTTGGAGGATTTAAAAAAAAAAGGTGAAAATCACGCAAAAGCGAAAGGCTATAGTCCATGGTGTCGGAGGGCATACTATAGTATGTCGTTTTTCACGATTTCGGAGGATTTGAAAAAAATGTGAAAATCACGCAAAAGCGAAAGGCTATAGTCCATGGTGTCGGAGAGCATACTATAGTATGTCGTTTTTAACGATTTCGGAGGATTAAAAAAAAAGGTGAAAATCACGCAAAAGCGAAAGGCTATAGTCCATGGTGTCGGAGGGCATACTATAGTATGTCGTTTTTCACGATTTCGGAGGATTTGAAAAAAAGGTGAAAATCACGCAAAAGCGAAAGGCTATAGTCCATGGTGTCGGAGGGCATACTATAGTATGTCGTTTTTCACGATTTCGGAGGATTTGAAAAAAAGGTGAAAATCACGCAAAAGCGAAAGGCTATAGTCCATGGTGTCGGAGGGCATACTATAGTATGTCGTTTTTCACGATTTCGGAGGATTTGAAAAAAAGGTGAAAATCACGCAAAAGCGAAAGGCTATAGTCCATGGTGTCGGAGGGCATACTATAGTATGTCGTTTTTCACGATTTCGGAGGATTTAAAAAAAAAGGTGAAAATCACGCAAAAGCGAAAGGCTATAGTCCATGGTGTCGGAGGGCATACTATAGTATGTCGTTTTTCACGATTTCGGAGGATTTGAAAAAAAGGTGAAAATCACGCAAAAGCAAAAGGCTATAGTCCATGGTGTCGGAGGGCATACTATAGTATGTCGTTTTTCACGATTTCGGAGGATTTAAAAAAAAAGGTGAAAATCACGCAAAAGCGAAAGGCTATAGTCCATGGTCTCGGACCGCATACTAGTATGTCGTTTTTCACGATTTCGGAGGATTTAAAAAAAAAAGGTGAAAATCACGCAAAAGCGAAAGGCGTGTCGGAGGGCATACTATAGTATGTCGTTTTTCACGATTTCGGAGGATTAAAAAAAAAGGTGAAAATCACGCAAAAGCGAAAGGCTATAGTCCATGGTGTCGGAGGGCATACTATAGTATGTCGTTTTTCACGATTTCGGAGGATTTGAAAAAAAGGTGAAAATCACGCAAAAGCGAAAGGCTATAGTCCATGGTGTCGGAGGGCATACTATAGTATGTCGTTTTTCACGATTTCGGAGGATTTAAAAAAAAAGGTGAAAATCACGCAAAAGCGAAAGGCTATAGTCCATGGTGTCGGAGGGCATACTATAGTATGTCGTTTTTCACGATTTCGGAGGATTTGAAAAAAAGGTGAAAATCACGCAAAAGCGAAAGGCTATAGTCCATGGTGTCGGAGGGCATACTATAGTATGTCGTTTTTCACGATTTCGGAGGATTTGAAAAAAAGGTGAAAATCACGCAAAAGCGAAAGGCTATAGTCCATGGTGTCGGAGGGCATACTATAGTATGTCGTTTTTCACGATTTCGGAGGATTAAAAAAAAAGGTGAAAATCACGCAAAAGCGAAAGGCTATAGTCCATGGTGTCGGAGGGCATACTATAGTATGTCGTTTTTCACGATTTCGGAGGATTTAAAAAAAAAGGTGAAAATCACGCAAAAGCGAAAGGCTATAGTCCATGGTCTCGGACCGCATACTAGTATGTCGTTTTTCACGATTTTGGAGGATTTAAAAAAAAAAGGTGAAAATCACGCAAAAGCGAAAGGCTATAGTCCATGGTGTCGGAGGGCATACTATAGTATGTCGTTTTTCACGATTTCGGAGGATTTGAAAAAAAGGTGAAAATCACGCAAAAGCGAAAGGCTATAGTCCATGGTGTCGGAGGGCATACTATAGTATGTCGTTTTTCACGATTTCGGAGGATTAAAAAAAAGGTGAAAATCACGCAAAAGCGAAAGGCTATAGTCCATGGTGTCGGAGGGCATACTATAGTATGTCGTTTTTCACGATTTCGGAGGATTTAAAAAAAAAGGTGAAAATCACGCAAAAGCGAAAGGCTATAGTCCATGGTCTCGGACCGCATACTAGTATGTCGTTTTTCACGATTTTGGAGGATTTAAAAAAAAAAGGTGAAAATCACGCAAAAGCGAAAGGCTATAGTCCATGGTGTCGGAGGGCATACTATAGTATGTCGTTTTTCACGATTTCGGAGGATTTAAAAAAAAAAGGTGAAAATCACGCAAAAGCGAAAGGCTATAGTCCATGGTGTCGGAGGGCATACTATAGTATGTCGTTTTTCACGATTTCGGAGGATTAAAAAAAAAGGTGAAAATCACGCAAAAGCGAAAGGCTATAGTCCATGGTGTCGGAGGGCATACTATAGTATGTCGTTTTTCACGATTTCGGAGGATTAAAAAAAAAAGGTGAAAATCACGCAAAAGCGAAAGGCTATAGTCCATGGTCTCGGACCGCATACTAGTATGTCGTTTTTCACGATTTTGGAGGATTTAAAAAAAAAAAGGTGAAAATCACGCAAAAGCGAAAGGCTATAGTCCATGGTGTCGGAGGGCATACTATAGTATGTCGTTTTTCACGATTTCGGAGGATTTGAAAAAAATTTGAAAATCACGCAAAAGCGAAAGGCTATAGTCCATGGTGTCGGAGAGCATACTATAGTATGTCGTTTTTAACGATTTCGGAGGATTAAAAAAAAAGGTGAAAATCACGCAAAAGCGAAAGGCTATAGTCCATGGTGTCGGAGGGCATACTATAGTATGTCGTTTTTCACGATTTCGGAGGATTTGAAAAAAATGTGAAAATCACGGAAAAGCGAAAGGCTATAGTCCATGGTGTCGGAGAGCATACTATAGTATGTCGTTTTTAACGATTTCGGAGGATTAAAAAAAAAGGTGAAAATCACGCAAAAGCGAAAGGCTATAGTCCATGGTGTCGGAGGGCATACTATAGTATGTCGTTTTTCACGATTTCGGAGGATTTGAAAAAAAGGTGAAAATCACGCAAAAGCGAAAGGCTATAGTCCATGGTGTCGGAGGGCATACTATAGTATGTCGTTTTTCACGATTTCGGAGGATTTAAAAAAAAAGGTGAAAATCACGCAAAAGCGAAAGGCTATAGTCCATGGTGTCGGAGGGCATACTATAGTATGTCGTTTTTCACGATTTCGGAGGATTTAAAAAAAAAAGGTGAAAATCACGCAAAAGCGAAAGGCTATAGTCCATGGTGTCGGAGGGCATACTATAGTATGTCGTTTTTCACGATTTCGGAGGATTAAAAAAAAAGGTGAAAATCACGCAAAAGCGAAAGGCTATAGTCCATGGTGTCGGAGGGCATACTATAGTATGTCGTTTTTCACGATTTCGGAGGATTTAAAAAAAAAGGTGAAAATCACGCAAAAGCGAAAGGCTATAGTCCATGGTCTCGGACCGCATACTAGTATGTCGTTTTTCACGATTTTGGAGGATTTAAAAAAAAAAAGGTGAAAATCACGCAAAAGCGAAAGGCTATAGTCCATGGTGTCGGAGGGCATACTATAGTATGTCGTTTTTCACGATTTCGGAGGATTTGAAAAAAATGTGAAAATCACGCAAAAGCGAAAGGCTATAGTCCATGGTGTCGGAGGGCATACTATAGTATGTCGTTTTTCACGATTTCGGAGGATTTAAAAAAAAAGGTGAAAATCACGCAAAAGCGAAAGGCTATAGTCCATGGTCTCGGACCGCATACTAGTATGTCGTTTTTCACGATTTTGGAGGATTTAAAAAAAAAAGGTGAAAATCACGCAAAAGCGAAAGGCTATAGTCCATGGTGTCGGAGGGCATACTATAGTATGTCGTTTTTCACGATTTCGGAGGATTTGAAAAAAAGGTGAAAATCACGCAAAAGCGAAAGGCTATAGTCCATGGTGTCGGAGGGCATACTATAGTATGTCGTTTTTCACGATTTCGGAGGATTAAAAAAAAGGTGAAAATCACGCAAAAGCGAAAGGCTATAGTCCATGGTGTCGGAGGGCATACTATAGTATGTCGTTTTTCACGATTTCGGAGGATTTAAAAAAAAAGGTGAAAATCACGCAAAAGCGAAAGGCTATAGTCCATGGTCTCGGACCGCATACTAGTATGTCGTTTTTCACGATTTTGGAGGATTTAAAAAAAAAAGGTGAAAATCACGCAAAAGCGAAAGGCTATAGTCCATGGTGTCGGAGGGCATACTATAGTATGTCGTTTTTCACGATTTCGGAGGATTTAAAAAAAAAAGGTGAAAATCACGCAAAAGCGAAAGGCTATAGTCCATGGTGTCGGAGGGCATACTATAGTATGTCGTTTTTCACGATTTCGGAGGATTAAAAAAAAAGGTGAAAATCACGCAAAAGCGAAAGGCTATAGTCCATGGTGTCGGAGGGCATACTATAGTATGTCGTTTTTCACGATTTCGGAGGATTTAAAAAAAAAGGTGAAAATCACGCAAAAGCGAAAGGCTATAGTCCATGGTCTCGGACCGCATACTAGTATGTCGTTTTTCACGATTTTGGAGGATTTTAAAAAAAAAAGGTGAAAATCACGCAAAAGCGAAAGGCTATAGTCCATGGTGTCGGAGGGCATACTATAGTATGTCGTTTTTCACGATTTCGGAGGATTTGAAAAAAATGTGAAAATCACGCAAAAGCGAAAGGCTATAGTCCATGGTGTCGGAGAGCATACTATAGTATGTCGTTTTTAACGATTTCGGAGGATTAAAAAAAAAGGTGAAAATCACGCAAAAGCGAAAGGCTATAGTCCATGGTGTCGGAGGGCATACTATAGTATGTCGTTTTTCACGATTTCGGAGGATTTGAAAAAAATGTGAAAATCACGGAAAAGCGAAAGGCTATAGTCCATGGTGTCGGAGAGCATACTATAGTATGTCGTTTTTAACGATTTCGGAGGATTAAAAAAAAAGGTGAAAATCACGCAAAAGCGAAAGGCTATAGTCCATGGTGTCGGAGGGCATACTATAGTATGTCGTTTTTCACGATTTCGGAGGATTTGAAAAAAAGGTGAAAATCACGCAAAAGCGAAAGGCTATAGTCCATGGTGTCGGAGGGCATACTATAGTATGTCGTTTTTCACGATTTCGGAGGATTTAAAAAAAAAGGTGAAAATCACGCAAAAGCGAAAGGCTATAGTCCATGGTCTCGGACCGCATACTAGTATGTCGTTTTTCACGATTTTGGAGGATTTAAAAAAAAAAGGTGAAAATCACGCAAAAGCGAAAGGCTATAGTCCATGGTGTCGGAGGGCATACTATAGTATGTCGTTTTTCACGATTTCGGAGGATTTGAAAAAAATGTGAAAATCACGCAAAAGCGAAAGGCTATAGTCCATGGTGTCGGAGAGCATACTATAGTATGACGTTTTTAACGATTTCGGAGGATTAAAAAAAAAGGTGAAAATCACGCAAAAGCGAAAGGCTATAGTCCATGGTGTCGGAGGGCATACTATAGTATGTCGTTTTTCACGATTTCGGAGGATTTGAAAAAAAGGTGAAAATCACGCAAAAGCGAAAGGCTATAGTCCATGGTGTCGGAGGGCATACTATAGTATGTCGTTTTTCACGATTTCGGAGGATTAAAAAAAAAGGTGAAAATCACGCAAAAGCGAAAGGCTATAGTCCATGGTGTCGGAGGGCATACTATAGTATGTCGTTTTTCACGATTTCGGAGGATTTAAAAAAAAAGGTGAAAATCACGCAAAAGCGAAAGGCTATAGTCCATGGTCTCGGACCGCATACTAGTATGTCGTTTTTCACGATTTTGGAGGATTTAAAAAAAAAAAGGTGAAAATCACGCAAAAGCGAAAGGCTATAGTCCATGGTGTCGGAGGGCATACTATAGTATGTCGTTTTTCACGATTTCGGAGGATTTGAAAAAAATGTGAAAATCACGCAAAAGCGAAAGGCTATAGTCCATGGTGTCGGAGAGCATACTATAGTATGTCGTTTTTAACGATTTCGGAGGATTAAAAAAAAAGGTGAAAATCACGCAAAAGCGAAAGGCTATAGTCCATGGTGTCGGAGGGCATACTATAGTATGTCGTTTTTCACGATTTCGGAGGATTTGAAAAAAATGTGAAAATCACGGAAAAGCGAAAGGCTATAGTCCATGGTGTCGGAGAGCATACTATAGTATGTCGTTTTTAACGATTTCGGAGGATTAAAAAAAAAGGTGAAAATCACGCAAAAGCGAAAGGCTATAGTCCATGGTGTCGGAGGGCATACTATAGTATGTCGTTTTTCACGATTTCGGAGGATTTGAAAAAAAGGTGAAAATCACGCAAAAGCGAAAGGCTATAGTCCATGGTGTCGGAGGGCATACTATAGTATGTCGTTTTTCACGATTTCGGAGGATTTAAAAAAAAAGGTGAAAATCACGCAAAAGCGAAAGGCTATAGTCCATGGTCTCGGACCGCATACTAGTATGTCGTTTTTCACGATTTTGGAGGATTTAAAAAAAAAAGGTGAAAATCACGCAAAAGCGAAAGGCTATAGTCCATGGTGTCGGAGGGCATACTATAGTATGTCGTTTTTCACGATTTCGGAGGATTTGAAAAAAATGTGAAAATCACGCAAAAGCGAAAGGCTATAGTCCATGGTGTCGGAGAGCATACTATAGTATGTCGTTTTTAACGATTTCGGAGGATTAAAAAAAAAGGTGAAAATCACGCAAAAGCGAAAGGCTATAGTCCATGGTGTCGGAGGGCATACTATAGTATGTCGTTTTTCACGATTTCGGAGGATTTGAAAAAAAGGTGAAAATCACGCAAAAGCGAAAGGCTATAGTCCATGGTGTCGGAGGGCATACTATAGTATGTCGTTTTTCACGATTTCGGAGGATTTGAAAAAAAGGTGAAAATCACGCAAAAGCGAAAGGCTATAGTCCATGGTGTCGGAGGGCATACTATAGTATGTCGTTTTTCACGATTTCGGAGGATTTGAAAAAAAGGTGAAAATCACGCAAAAGCGAAAGGCTATAGTCCATGGTGTCGGAGGGCATACTATAGTATGTCGTTTTTCACGATTTCGGAGGATTTAAAAAAAAAGGTGAAAATCACGCAAAAGCGAAAGGCTATAGTCCATGGTGTCGGAGGGCATACTATAGTATGTCGTTTTTCACGATTTCGGAGGATTTGAAAAAAAGGTGAAAATCACGCAAAAGCGAAAGGCTATAGTCCATGGTGTCGGAGGGCATACTATAGTATGTCGTTTTTCACGATTTCGGAGGATTTGAAAAAAAGGTGAAAATCACGCAAAAGCGAAAGGCTATAGTCCATGGTGTCGGAGAGCATACTATAGTATGTCGTTTTTAACGATTTCGGAGGATTTAAAAAAAAGGTGAAAATCACGCGAAAGCAAAAGGCTATAGTCCATGGTGTCGGAGGGCATACTATAGTATGCCCTCCGACACCATGGACTATAGCCTTTCGCTTTTGCGTGATTTTCACCTTTTTTTTTAATCCTCCGAAATCGTGAAAAACGACATACTATAGTATGCCCTCCGACACGCCTTTCGCTTTTGCGTGATTTTCACCTTTTTTTTTAAAAATCCTCCGAAATCGTGAAAAACGACATACTAGTATGCGGTCCGAGACCATGGACTATAGCCTTTCGCTTTTGCGTGATTTTCACCTTTTTTTTTAATCCTCCGAAATCGTGGAAAAACGACATACTATAGTATGCCCTCCGACACCATGGACTATAGCCTTTTGCTTTCGCGTGATTTTCACCTTTTTTTTAAATCCTCCGAAATCGTTAAAAACGACATACTATAGTATGCTCTCCGACACCATGGACTATAGCCTTTCGCTTTTGCGTGATTTTCACCTTTTTTTCAAATCCTCCGAAATCGTGAAAAACGACATACTATAGTATGCCCTCCGACACCATGGACTATAGCCTTTCGCTTTTGCGTGATTTTCACCTTTTTTTTTAAAATCCTCCAAAATCATGAAAAACCACATACTATAGTATGCCCTCCGACACCATGGACTATAGCCTTTCGCTTTTGTGTGATTTTCACCTTTTTTTTTTAAATCCTCCGAAATCGTGAAAAACGACATACTATAGTATGCCCTCCGACACCATGGACTATAGCCTTTCGCTTTTGCGTGATTTTCACCTTTTTTTTTTAAATCCTCCAAAATCGTGAAAAACGACATACTAGTATGCGGTCCGAGACCATGGACTATAGCCTTTCGCTTTTGCGTGATTTTCACCTTTTTTTCAAATCCTCCGAAATCGTGAAAAACGACATACTATAGTATGCCCTCCGACACCATGGACTATAGCCTTTCGCTTTTGCGTGATTTTCACCTTTTTTTCAAATCCTCCGAAATCGTGAAAAACGACATACTATAGTATGCCCTCCGACAACATGGACTATAGCCTTTCGCTTTTGCGTGATTTTCACCTTTTTTTTTAAATCCTCCGAAATCGTGAAAAACGACATACTATAGTATGCCCTCCCACACCATGGACTATAGCCTTTCGCTTTTGCGTGATTTTCACCTTTTTTTTCAAATCCTCCGAAATCGTGAAAAACGACATACTATAGTATGCCCTCCGACACCATGGACTATAGCCTTTCGCTTTTGCGTGATTTTCACCTTTTTTTTTAATCCTCCGAAATCGTGAAAAACGACATACTATAGTATGCCCTCCGACACCATGGACTATAGCCTTTTGCTTTTGCGTGATTTTCACCTTTTTTTTTAAATCCTCCGAAATCGTGAAAAACGACATACTATAGTATGCCCTCCGACACCATGGACTATAGCCTTTCGCTTTTGCGTGATTTTCACCTTTTTTTTAAAAATCCTCCAAAATCGTGAAAAACGACATACTAGTATGCGGTCCGAGACCATGGACTATAGCCTTTCGCTTTTGCGTGATTTTCACCTTTTTTTTTTAAATCCTCCGAAATCGTGAAAAACGACATACTATAGTATGCCCTCCGACACCATGGACTATAGCCTTTCGCTTTTGCGTGATTTTCACCTTTTTTTTTAATCCTCCGAAATCGTGAAAAACGACATACTATAGTATGCCCTCCGACACCATGGACTATAGCCTTTCGCTTTTGCGTGATTTTCACCTTTTTTTCAAATCCTCCGAAATCGTGAAAAACGACATACTATAGTATGCCCTCCGACACCATGGACTATAGCCTTTCGCTTTTGCGTGATTTTAACCTTTTTTTCAAATCCTCCGAAATCGTGAAAAACGACATACTATAGTATGCCCTCCGACAACATGGACTATAGCCTTTCGCTTTTGCGTGATTTTCACCTTTTTTTTTAAATCCTCCGAAATCGTGAAAAACGACATACTATAGTATGCCCTCCCACACCATGGACTATAGCCTTTCGCTTTTGCGTGATTTTCACCTTTTTTTCAAATCCTCCGAAATCGTGAAAAACGACATACTATAGTATGCCCTCCGACACCATGGACTATAGCCTTTCGCTTTTGCGTGATTTTCACCTTTTTTTTTAATCCTCCGAAATCGTGAAAAACGACATACTATAGTATGCCCTCCGACACCATGGACTATAGCCTTTTGCTTTTGCGTGATTTTCACCTTTTTTTTTAAATCCTCCGAAATCGTTAAAAACGACATACTATAGTATGCTCTCCGACACCATGGACTATAGCCTTTCGCTTTTGCGTGATTTTCACCTTTTTTTCAAATCCTCCGAAATCGTGAAAAACGACATACAATAGTATGCCCTCCGACACCATGGACGATAGCCTTTCGCTTTTGCGTGATTTTCACCTTTTTTTTAAATCCTCCGAAATCGTGAAAAACCACATACTATAGTATGCCCTCCGACACCATGGACTATAGCCTTTCGCTTTTGCGTGATTTTCACCTTTTTTTTTAAAATCCTCCGAAATCGTGAAAAACGACATACTATAGTATGCCCTCCGACACCATGGACTATAGCCTTTCGCTTTTGCGTGATTTTCACCTTTTTTTCAAATCCTCCGAAATCGTGAAAAACGACATACTATAGTATGCCCTCCGACACCATGGACTATAGCCTTTCGCTTTTGCGTGATTTTCACCTTTTTTTTTAATCCTCCGAAATCGTGAAAAACGACATACTATAGTATGCCCTCCGACACCATGGACTATAGCCTTTCGCTTTTGCGTGATTTTCACCTTTTTTTTTTAAATCCTCCGAAATCGTGAAAAACGACATACTATAGTATGCCCTCCGACACCATGGACTATAGCCTTTCGCTTTTGCGTGATTTTCACCTTTTTTTCAAATCCTCCGAAATCGTGAAAAACGACATACTATAGTATGCCCTCCGACACCATGGACTATAGCCTTTCGCTTTTGCGTGATTTTCACCTTTTTTTTAAAAATCCTCCGAAATCGTGAAAAACGACATACTATAGTATGCCCTCCGACACCATGGACTATAGCCTTTCGCTTTTGCGTGATTTTCACCTTTTTTTTTAAATCCTCCGAAATCGTGAAAAACGACATACTATAGTATGCCCTCCGACACCATGGACTATAGCCTTTCGCTTTTGCGTGATTTTCACCTTTTTTTTTAATCCTCCGAAATCGTGAAAAACGACATACTATAGTATGCCCTCCGACACCATGGACTATAGCCTTTCGCTTTTGCGTGATTTTCACCTTTTTTTTTAAATCCTCCGAAATTGTGAAAAACGACATACTATAGTATGCCCTCCGACACCATGGACTATAGCCTTTCGCTTTTGCGTGATTTTCACCTTTTTTTCAAATCCTCCGAAATCGTGAAAAACGACATACTATAGTATGCCCTCCGACACCATGGACTATAGCCTTTCGCTTTTGCGTGATTTTCACCTTTTTTTTTAATCCTCCGAAATCGTGAAAAACGACATACTATATAGTATGCCCCCTGACACCATGGACTATAGCCTTTTGCTTTTGCGTGATTTTCACCTTTTTTTTTAAATCCTCCGAAATCGTTAAAAACGACATACTATAGTATGCTCTCCGACACCATGGACTATAGCCTTTCGCTTTTGCGTGATTTTCACCTTTTTTTCAAATCCTCCGAAATCGTGAAAAACGACATACTATAGTATGCCCTCCGACACCATGGACTATAGCCTTTCCCTTTTGCGTGATTTTCACCTTTTTTTTTAATCCTCCGAAATCGTGAAAAACGACATACTATAGTATGCCCTCCGACACCATGGACTATAGCCTTTCGCTTTTGTGTGATTTTCACCTTTTTTTCAAATCCTCCGAAATCGTGAAAAACGACATACTATAGTATGCCCTCCGACACCATGGACTATAGCCTTTCGCTTTTGCGTGATTTTCACCTTTTTTTAAAAATCCTCCGAAATCGTGAAAAACGACATACTATAGTATGCCCTCCGACACCATGGACTATAGTCTTTCGCTTTTGCGTGATTTTCACCTTTTTTTCAAATCCTCCAAAATCGTGAAAAACGACATACTATAGTATGCCCTCCGACACCATGGACTATAGCCTTTCGCTTTTGCGTGATTTTCACCTTTTTTTCAAATCCTCCGAAATCGTGAAAAACGACATACTATAGTATGCCCTCCGACACCATGGACTATAGCCTTTCGCTTTTGCGTGATTTTCACCTTTTTTTCAAATCCTCCGAAATCGTGAAAAACGACATACTATAGTATGCCCTCCGACACCATGGACTATAGCCTTTCGCTTTTGCGTGATTTTCACCTTTTTTTAAAAATCCTCCGAAATCGTGAAAAACGACATACTATAGTATGCCCTCCGACACCATGGACTATAGCCTTTCGCTTTTGCGTGATTTTCACCTTTTTTTCAAATCCTCCAAAATCGTGAAAAACGACATACTATAGTATGCCCTCCGACACCATGGACTATAGCCTTTCGCTTTTGCGTGATTTTCACCTTTTTTTCAAATCCTCCGAAATCGTGAAAAACGACATACTATAGTATGCCCTCCGACACCATGGACTATAGCCTTTCGCTTTTGCGTGATTTTCACCTTTTTTTCAAATCCTCCAAAATCGTGAAAAACGACATACTATAGTATGCCCTCCGACACAATGGACTATAGCCTTTCGCTTTTGCGTGATTTTCACCTTTTTTTCAAATCCTCCGAAATCGTGAAAAACGACATACTATAGTATGCCCTCCGACACCATGGACTATAGCCTTTCGCTTTTGCGTGATTTTCACCTTTTTTTAAAAATCCTCCGAAATCGTGAAAAACGACATACTATAGTATGCCCTCCGACACCATGGACTATAGCCTTTCGCTTTTGCGTGATTTTCACCTTTTTTTTTAAATCCTCCGAAATCGTGAAAAACCACATACTATAGTATGCCCTCCGACACCATGGACTATAGCCTTTCGCTTTTGCGTGATTTTCACCTTTTTTTTTAAATCCTCCGAAATCGTGAAAAACGACATACTATAGTATGCCCTCCGACACCATGGACTATAGCCTTTCGCTTTTGCGTGATTTTCACCTTTTTTTCAAATCCTCCAAAATCGTGAAAAACGACATACTATAGTATGCCCTCCGACACCATGGACTATAGCCTTTCGCTTTTGCGTGATTTTCACCTTTTTTTCAAATCCTCCGAAATCGTGAAAAACGTTTTTTCAAATCCTCCGAAATCGTGAAAAACGACATACTATAGTATGCCCTCCGACACCATGGACTATAGCCTTTCGCTTTTGCGTGATTTT